>NC_043717.1:12676625-12678774 GCF_006229205.1 Suricata suricatta
TGACCTGAGCTGAAGTCTGAAGCTTAACTGCCTGAGCCACCCAGGTGCCCCTTAGCGCTAAGCTTGTGAAGCTAACAGTGTCTATTTAGGTGGCATTGCAGATGTGTAACAATCCCCTTTCTAAAGGTGATTTTATTCTTACCATACAGTGGAAGGAGAGGGAAGGAGCTCAAAAGGCAAAATCAAAGCTTTTAATTTTGAGCCAAATGACTTTATTAGCACTTGACCAGGGGTCCAGGAGATTACGAAGAGTTTTCCTTTGTGCATAGTTGAACTGTACTTTGAATCATTTTGAAATCTTGCCTTCAGTCTATGCTGGCCACTTTGGGGCAGACACCAACATCCCTAGCCTGTTTTTGAACTGAATTACCCCCTGGAAGCCTCCCCGTCCTGTGCCTGGAGTAGGACTCCTCCTCTCCTCTTCTTCAGTCTCCTCTGGTGGTGGGTAGGGGCCCTGGGGTCCAGGAAGGAACTCAACGATGTTAAGCAGCTCCCCTTAGGAGCGTCAGCTGAACACCACTCTCGGCCTACACCCGTGCTCACTGGGCCCACTCCACGGACCACCTGAGTGCGATTAATAGGCCCGCGCTGGGGGGGGGGGGCCTTGCCACAGGCTTGCTAACTGGATGCCTTTAAACCCTCTCATTGTTCTTTATGCCTCGATATGTTTAGGGAGGAGTGTGTGGCTTGGCCATCTAGCAGGACTTTTCTAGCAGAATTTTGAACATATTAATAAGTCAAGCTAAATCTGAAAACAACCAGCTCTAAAGCTTTTTAGATTTGAGAGATATAAAAAAACTCCGAAAAGACCCTTTTCCAAATTATTTTTTCTTTCACTTTTTGTTTGGAAATGAAATCAAATTGAAAGTTGCAAGAAATGTATGGTGACTCCAATGCCCTTTACTGAGACACATTATTTTGCACATTTTGCCATATTCTTTTTTCTCTTTGTACACGGACATTACTATAATCATTATTCTTGCTGTTGTTACTGAACCATTTGTGCGTACCTTGCAGACATCAGGGCCTTTTGCCCTCAAATTCCCACCCTGGATCTTTTACAAACAAGGACATTCCCTTGCCAATTTTTTTTTTTTTTTAAGAATAAGAGAAGGGTCTGTTGAAGCCTTTATAACCAAAGTGTGGGCCAGTCCAGAGTGCTGACTGTGGGGCCCTGTGCAGGCTCCCACTAAAGGCAGGGAGAGAGAAGGCACCACCGCGGGACTGGAGGACTTTATTGTTGCCATAAAACATTTTTTTTCCATGTTCTCTTTAGACACATGAAATGAAGGCTGCATTCCCAAGATCTGGCTTGTGGCTTTAAAATAAAAAAAATATTTTTACAGTATTCTTTTTGGAGGGATGAAAGCATGTGTTTTATTAACATTTCCCAAACTCTTTTTTTAGGTTTTAGGCTGACAGGATTCAGCCTGCAGCCTGATGCAATCGAAATACGTGCACTTTTAGAAATTATACCTTTCAGTTAACTGAAGGGGAAAACTTTCTTTTGGGAATCATTATCTCTCTGATAAAGAAATCTAAAATCCCTGTGTGCGATCAGCACAGTAGGGGAACGCGCAGGTGATGCGGCTATTCTCACCTAACGAGTCAATGAGTTTTGCAAGCAGTTTTCTGGGGCTTTCGCTCATTGGTGGTTTGGGCCTCATTCATGATATTCTTTAGAGACCCGGCCCAGCGCGGGCGGCGAGAGTTGCCTGGAAAGGGGCACAAACAGCCCCCCGGACGCTCCGCGAAGCGCGGGAGCGCCATCACGTCCCAGCCCGGCTGTCCCACTGCGCTCACAGCGCCCGGGGCTCCCCGAGGGGCAGCCCGGTTTTTCCTGCTAACAACCCAAAGGACTTGCTCAGAGCTGGAATTCGGCGAAGCAACTTGCTCCAACACGCCACATCTGCCGGCATCCCCAGTACCCCACCCTTCAGCCTCGGCGCTCACTCCCCACAGCCCCAACCCCAATTCGAGGACTCCCCGCCCCCACCACGCCGGGACTCTCGATCCCAACCCCTGGGGTGCGAGGAAGTGTCTGCGTCGGAGAGCGCCGGGCGCGGCGAGGCCACCAGTGACTCCCAGCGGCCACACAGGGCGCTGCGCCCCCCTCGCCCCGGCCTCCCTCCGCCCTGCGTCCGCCCCG
>NC_043717.1:12678874-12713000 GCF_006229205.1 Suricata suricatta
GCGCCCTCGCGCCCTCCCCGGTCACCGCAGTCCCAGCCCCGCGGCGCCACGCCCGCCGCAGCTTGCACCTTACTCTCCCTTCCCCACCCTCCCCTCCTCTGGGACCCACCCCGGTGCCCCTCGCGCCGGGAGTTCCTGCTGGGCGGGAGACAGGGTTGCAGTCGCGGCGGGGAGAAAGTTAAAGGGGCGGCCTCGGAACTCGCGGGGAGCTGCGGGCCGAGAGGGAGCGTGTATGGGGACACAGGAGGTAGAGGGGTCTGTCATTCATCTCCGGAGCTCGTCTTCCCCGTCCCTCCCTGGGGGGCGGGGGGTTGGTGCAACTTCTGTGGTTTCCAGCCTCCCAGCCCCGAGCCCTGTAGTACCCCCCCCATGCGTGCTTGGGGGGGCTCGAGGGGTAGCGAGTGTCCTTTTAGGGCTTCTGCCATGCCATAGCGATTTGGTCACTCTTACTGTTAACACAGGGTCTGCGCTTAGCCCTGAACTTGTGCCCTGAGCTGGGGTCGACGCAGCGCGGCGCAGCACGCCTCGCAAGTGAACTCCAAAGCCTCTGCTCCAGCCTAGCCGCGGGCATGGGTGTGCAGGGAGGAGTGGCCCGGGCCCTGGGAAGATCCATGAGGTCCCTGGGCATCTTTTCCGCACCCAGCAGCGCGGGGTTTCTACTAAATGGCTCTGTGTGCCTTCTGCCTTCTGCATCCCGGAGGCGTGTCCCCGTTCCCGCCCCCCACCGTGTACTGTCACCCCAATCCACTGGCGTGTGGAAATCCCTGTGCATCTTTGCTGCCCTTTAACTTCACTCTTGCGACACACTAGGGCTCCCAGTAAATGTCATTGTGTCATCTGCCCTCCCAGAGGCCCTCAGGAGGGTCCCTTGGCGCACGGTCGGTCAAATCAGGCGAAGGCAGAATCCTTTAGGAACCAGCCGACGGTGGGCGGGGGCACTAGGCCCGCGCGCCGGTCCTTTGGCGCCTAGTCCGGCTGCGACGCTCGCGGCCAAGGTGATGTCAGCGGCTCTGACTTACATAAGAAGCTTCTCCCGTTGCTGCAGCAGCTGCGCCGGAGCGCGGTGGCCTCGGAGCGCGCGAGGCGGGGGCGCTGTCGCGGCATCCTTCCTCGGGGATTTCCGGGCACCTCTGCCCTGCGGCCCAGCCCTGCGCGCTCGCCCGCGCTCCCCCCTCGCGCACCCCGCCCCCCACGACAAAAGCCCCGGAGCGCCGCGCCCCGGGAATTCGCTGCTTTCCTGCAATAACAATAATAATAAGCCTAATGAATAAATGATGTGCGCGATCGGTTTTCGAAGCTATAAAAGACCCAGAGTTGGGTTAATGACTGGTTGTTTAAAAGGGCAATTCCGGGATGAGTTCTGGAAAGAATTAGGATCGCCGTAGGCCAAAGTCATATTTTACTTATGGGACTTGAAATGTGCGCTTTAATCCTGCCTCCTTTTTGTTTTATTTTTTTATTTTTTTTTACCCCAACCACACAGCAGGGACAAGCCCTTCACTTTCTACAGCGCTGATATCTGGGGAGTGCGGTTGGGGTGAGTGGTGAGTTCACTTCAAAAGAAGTGGAGGGAAGTCGTGCAGACTGTTGAGTGGTGAATACATGTCTGTGCGTGTGGAGGGGGCACATCGCTCCTTAAATTAGATTTCACACAAGTGAAACTGCGCTGGAGTAGAATGTGCCACCTTCTCCGTCTTTCTTCAGAGACCGTAGTGAGCAGTTCTGTACTGAGAAGTTAGCACCGCCCTCCAGGTTTCTACAGGAGTACCAACTAATGGGGACTGGAGAAAAGAGGATTTTTGATGACTATCCTCTTTATATGTATTTATACATGATTAGATAAATAAAGATGGGGCTAATTAATACCCAGGGATGGACTTAAAATCTCCTATTACTTTTTAATTTTTCTAAAACGTTATCTCCACACTTTGTGTCCAGGTCTCTCTCCATATAAACTTAGGATGGCGTTGCTGTTGCCTGGTGTTGTAGAAAACCTAACCTTCGGAAGGAAAAAGACAGTGTTAGATGTTTTCGTGTGAGTTTCCTAGCATGCAGACACAGAGACAGGGATTTCTGGCTTATTTGAGAGTGGATTCCAGGAAGCGGACTCCGAGGGGCGAGCAAGCTTCAATATTTACGCACCAACGTCTACCCCTCACGAATGGAAAGTAACACTTGGAGCGTGAACTCCCTGGCTCCTGGGGCCTGCGCCATGTGTGGGCTCTGCACTCTCCTGGTAGAGAGTTGCCAAAAGCCTGTGTTGTGTGCAGGCATGTTTGCAGGGGTCCTCTGGGGGGTGGGTACAGAGGGGCTCTGGGTGGACTACCAGAGGCATCCAGGACCTTATGTATCTCCCTTCAGCATCGCTCAAGGCCTAGGGAGTTTCAAAGGGCGAGGAAGCCTAAAAATAACCCTTGCTTCCTTTTCTCCTGTTTAAGGTGTCTGGGTACCGCCATGCCCCCTGTATAGCCGTCCTACCCTGCATATGGTCCCTGCGTAGTCTGCGTGCTGCTTCATCCATGGACAGTTGCTTTCTGTTGCCCTGAAGCCAGGCTGGGGGGCTTTTGGTGGGGGTGACCTGATCTGACGTACTTCAGTGAAGTCACTCTGGAGGCAAGCCTGGAGGCTGGTAGACCAGTTGGACAGAGTGACTGGTGATGGTGGTCAGGACTTGAGAGGTATCTATAGAGATTGTGAAAGGTGGTAGGAATCTGAATTCATTTTGGAAATAAAATTGACAGGATTTATTAGTTGGATTGGGTACAAGATAGGGGGAAAATTATGAACGACTCCTGTTTTTTTTTTTTTTGTCTTAAACAACTTGTAAAAGGTGGTACTATTTCCAGAAATGCGTAAGGCTAATGGAAGAGTGGATATTTTAGTGTGTGTGTGTGCGCGCGTGCGTGTGAGCAATAGTTTTGTATTTTTACCGTGTTACCTTGAGATGCCTTATGTGTCTTAGACAATATAGGTGTGTTCTTGCAAATTCAAGAGAGAAGCCCATGCTGGAGATCTGAGTAAGACACACGGTAGACATGGCTGGCAGGCTCCTGAGCTGGGGGGGGGGGGGGGGGGGTGCTCCTGCATGATTATGGAGGGTTTTCTCAGTGCCGTGCATGCTGAGGTCATCAGCTGAGATGGTGTCCACGACGTGAGGAAAGAAGGCAGGGCGTTCATGTTGTCTAAGGGAGGGGGCACGGATGCAGTAAGGAAGTGTAGCAGGATTCCCTGGCTGTGTTGAGAGCCTTCTGAGATTTATGGTCATAAACTTGAAGTCAGTCCAGCTTTTCAGCCACTAAAACCTGAGACTTTGGAATTACTTCATGAGCCTCGACCCCAAGCCATTCATCCTGAGACATTTTAATGTTGTTGCCATTTTGGTTGCTGTTGATTGTATTTAGTTACTGAGTTTTAAAGTAGGTTTTGTAATGAAGTTTAACACTCCTACAGAAAAGCCCAGAGACCGTCAGTGTACAGTTTGGTTAATATTCACAGAGTGAACAACTCATGTAACCATCACCCAGATCAAGAAATAAAACATGGCAGTATCCTGAAACAGCCTACCTTTGCCAGTCACTGTCCCTGCCCCAAAGGTAACCGCTATTCTGACTTCTACCCCCATCAGTTGGATTGTCTTGGTTTTGAACTTGATGGAAGTGGAGTCACATAGTCTATCCTTTTTGTGTCTAGCACTTTTCCTCCAACATTATGTTTGTAAGATTTCTTCCATGTCGTTACATATACGATAGCTTGTTCATTCCCATTGCTGAATAACATTCCATTGTATGCATATTCCACAATTTGTTGATCCATTCTCCTGATGACGGACATTTGGGTTGTTTCTAGTTCAGGGCTTTTGCACAAACATTTTTCTACATGTGTTTTGATAAGATAATGTATCCCCAACTGTTTGGTCTATATCTAAGAGTGGAATTGCTGGAGCACAGGGCATGGATATGTTTGGCTTTGGTAGCTACTGCCTCCCGCTTTTCTAAACTGGTTGGACCAGTTTGTACTCCCAGAAGTACCCAAAAGTTCCAGTTGCTCCATGTTCTCACCAACACTGGTACTGTCTTTTTAATTGTAGCTACACTGGTGGGTTAGAATAATAAAGATCTCATTGTGGTTTTAATTTGTATTTCTCTGATGGCTTGTGAGATTGAGCACCTTTTCATGTATATTTTTGACCCTTTGGATATGGTGTTTTGTTACCTGTTCATGGCGTTTGCTCATTTTTCAGTAAGTTTTCTTGTACCCTTAAAAACTGTCAGGTAGATGTTCTTTATATATTGTGGATATGTGTCATTTGTGAGCTCTTGCAAATACCTTCTCTAAATCTGTGGCCTTTTTAGTCTCTGTTATCTTTTGGTGAGCAGAAATTTTTTTTTTTGTAGTTTGGTCTGTCAATCTTTTTCTTTATGGCTAGTGTTTTTTTGTGTTCTGTTCCATTTGTTCTTAAATTCTTCACCTGCCCCAAGGTCATAAAGGTATTCTTCTGTGTTATAGAAGTTTGTTTTGCCTTTGCCATTTACAGCCATGAGTCATATGACATTGATATTTGCAAATGATGGGAGGTGAGGGAGCAAGATTTTTTCCATATCGATGCACAGTTAATCCATTGCCACTTACGAAAAAGAGCATCATTTCTCTGTTGCACCAAAGTGACACTTTTGTCATCTAGTGACTGGATTGATTTTATTTTGTCGCTAGCATTTATTCACTTGTGCTATATGTCAGGCTTTCTGCTATTTATAGGGATTACTTATTTAATCTTCACGATAACTCTGAGAGAGAGGTAATGTTATTTTCCCACTCTGCTGAGGATTAGCAACTTGCTCCAGGTAGCAACAGCTAAAAAAAATGCAGAAGCCCTGAATTAGGATCCAGGGCTGAGTCCACAAGCTATGCTCGTAAGCACCAGACTTTTCTCCTGTGCGCTGCCACACAAATCCAGGGGAATTACTGTATTAAAATCAAGGCCCTTCTCAATATGCTTCTGTCTACCTGACAGGCTTCACCTCTTGCTCTTCTTCCCATTGCCCCTCCCTGCCTTCCCCATACAGTGCCCTGACCCAGCCGTACTGAACTCTGCGTGTTCCCCAATTTGCCAGACTTTCTCATTCTTCGTGCCTATGTATATACTACTCTTTGCTTCTGGAACATTTCACTGGCTGATTCCTACTCATTCTTTGACACTCAGCCAACACATCATCTTCTCCGTGGAGTGGAACCTCATTCCCCGCCTACCACCTTCCCACCTACAAGTTTCCTAGAACTCTGTACTATCTTTTAGCTTTTCTCATTCTGAACAGCCAAGAGCGTTGGCGCTCTGTCTGTATTCCTTCAGTTCTCACCTCTCATGCTGAAGGCTGCCTATGGGAAACGCCTCACTCTGCCCAGGGCTTTTTTCCCCCTGGCTAATGGACCATGGTTGGTCTTGAATACAGCGGAAGCCAGGACTGGCGGTGAGTTAAGTGCTCCTGAGGCAGCACGCAACCAGTGATGGATGGGGCGGCGGTGGACGAATGCCTCAGCTTCCTTGCGTGTTGTACACCGTCTCTCGGGCATCCCAGGAGAACGGAGCCCTAGGTGCCCGCAGTGCTGACTTGCTTGATGACGCACCATGTGTTCTCTGCCTTCCTTTTCCCATCTCACCTTCTCATTCCCCTGTGGGTGGTTCTTGGGGTTGCTTTCCGCATAAACTACTTGAACTTGTACTTGCACTCATACAGTCTGGGTGAACCCAGACCAAAACAATCTTTAAGTTTTGAACTGTAAGGGCGAAGACGTAGGCCTAGGGGTAGAGCGGAGGTACAGTTTCTCCCTCATTTTCCTTGAGCTGTTTGCCCCAGGATTATATTAGCCACATGCCTGGCCCCTCCCAGATGCCCTGCAGTGGGTCCGGAAATAACTTCTTACCCTTAGGAGGATATCTTGCGTGCTTCAGGGCTGAGAGGGAGTACAGAAGGACCTCAGGTCTACTACGATGAAGACACATCCACTCAGTTCTTTAGTGTTCCATTGGCCAGCCTTTGAGAGTACTATTTCTGGACCTGTGGAATGGGGTCAGCAATGGCCCCAGGAGAACCAAGCTCCCTGTTTGAGAAGCATAATTTCAGCTAGGGCAGAGCAGACGCAGAAACTGCTAAACCCAGAAAGATACTAGGAAGTAACACATTGGGCTCATACGGTGACGCTTATCATTGGTTCTTTCTGCTCCTAGAGAGATGGATGATCCTCTCCCTTCCCCATTCTGTCTGTTCGGTCACGTTCAGCCCCCACCTCCCTTGCAGTCTGGTTAATGTGTTGTTTTGGATGTTTCGGCCACCGTGGTTAGATTTCTTTTCCTCCTGTCTCTGCTCAGCGAGCTTCTAGGATGCATTAGATCCTAACAGCTCCATTGAAAGCTGCTTTTAAGCCCATCACGGAACAACGGAGGAGAAAGCAATCTTTCAAAGGTTAATAATTCATGGTTGTAATTTCCTCATAACTAGTAACAGCAACACATTTCTTTCTAGACTTTTCTCGTTGTTGTACTGGGTCGGGCTTTTAAATCAAAACTACTGAACTACTTTACCTAGGAAATCCTGGAGATTCTGTGGGCCTGACAACACTAAGGCAGTAACAAAAAAGATTTCTTTCTTGTTTGTGGAGGCCTTTCCCACATAATGCCATCAGGAAAGTGTAAATTCCACATAAGCTCTCAGAAATGTCTCCAGTCTCTGAGCTTCTGGTCTACCTTTAATGGGCATTACCTTTATTTTATTTTATTTTTTTCTTTTTTAAAATTAATTAATCTATTTATTTGAGAAAGAAAAAGAGAGAGCATGAGTTGGGTAAGGGTAGAGAGAGAGGGGGTGAGAGAATCCCAAGCAGGCTCCACACTGTCAGCATAGAACCCAACACAGGGCTCTAACCTATGAAACTTGAGATCACCATCTGAGCCAAAAACAATAATCAGACACTTAACTGACTGAGCCACCCAGGCACCCTTGGACCCCTTCTTGTTTTTAATGTGCTTCCGACATGGCTGTTTTTCTTCTCAAATGGATTGAACTGTGACCCACAGGGAGACAAGGAGACTGTTGCTGCCCCCTGAGCTTTGAACCTGCATATGGCCAGAGAAAAGGTGTTCTTCTGCTTGGTCCAGTCCAGCTCATCAGGAGACTCCATTAGGTTTGGGGCAAAATCTTCAGAGAAATAAAATGACTTGGGTTGGAGCATCCCCCTGCTGCATAAATGCCGCTCTCTGGGGCTTGCGGTGGTGACATCAGGCAGCTCTCTGAGGAGTCAGGATGGGCATTTCCTTTAAATTGCAATGACATATGAAATCTCTTCTATTGTCCGAGTCTTAAGAATTCATTGACTTTCATATAACGATTTGAAATTTTAGGGACAAAGACAATTTTAAAGGTGGTTGGAATTTTATTTTGACGGCTCAAAATAAATTTTAATTTTACTATTAAAAATCACGGAACATAAGATTTTGTAGGACACTGTATTAAAAAATCATGGGACGCGCATGCCTGGAACAAACCATCAATCACAAAAATTCCTCCAAGTTCTTTTTGCATCAAGAATTCCTTGTGAATCATATCTTAATAATGAGTGAAATAAAAAATAATGAGGTGGGGGGGGCACCTAGGTGGCTCAGCCAGTTAAATGTCTGACTCTTCATTTTGGCTCCGGTTATAATCTCATGGTTTGTGGGATCCAGCCTGACATCAATGTCCCTGCTGAGCATGCAGCCTGCTCAAGATTCTCTCTCTGCCTCTCCTCTGCTCTCTTTTTCTCTCTCTCAAAAAAAATAAATTAAAAACGAGATGGGAGTGGTTTCTCCATGCAGGGCTCTCATTCTAAGATCTCAATTTGTGGAAACAAGGATTTGGAAAGCCTTCTACCAGACTGCAAGCCCACAAAGGGCAGAGATCCCGTCTAGCTCGTCGTTGTGAATGACTAAGACAGGCTTGGTCAAGCTTTGTTTCTGACATTAATGCCCATTGCTGAATTCATTAACGAACACGAGAAGGTTAGTGTCGGCTTCAGTGCAGGGATCTAAGGACCTGAGCATCCATATGCTGAAAGATTACTTACCTATGAAGTACCTAAGTCCTTGCATGTGAAATGAACCAAGAATAAAATGAATTTAACAAGGGTTGGAGAATCTTTGGATTCTCAAAGTTGGGAAAGACCTGAGCACCTATCAAATCCAACCTCCCAGTGAGGGTTGCAGAGCACGGGTGGACCCATTCATTGCTTCCTCTGATCGCCCTGCCAGGACTAAGGTGGCCCTTGCTGTTTTCAGCATAGCACGACACTGTGGCTGCATTATCACTCTCAGGGCCTGCAAAGTACCCTTTACAGCAGCAGTTGTTTTACACGGGGTTTCCCCTACTCCATTGTGCACTTGGTATTTTGAACTTAAATTTCACCAGACTCCCCCATTGTCTCTGTTAAATTGAATCTTGCTTGCTTTGCCCTTTCATTTCCAATCAGTGGTGATGGTTTAAAATCTTGATTCAGTGTGTCAGCTCCTGCCCACAGCATTCTGCTCTCTGCAGACACAAACGTGATTCTAGCCCATCGTCCACGTCTTTGATAAGATGATTGTTCAGATGGACTCAAGGCCAGTGTCCGTTGGCAGGCAGTACTGGCGACGTCCCTCCGACATGATATCTGTTAGTCACCATTCTTTGGGTACCATTGTTGCAGCCGCCACAGATGCACCCGCACCTTCCCTTTCAAACCACACTTCTCCACCTTGCCAGCAAGATCTATCGTCATGAGCAATTGTCAGATGGTTTGCTGAAATCAAGATACCATATGTCTGTAGCATTCGTTTGATCTCCTCATCTAATAATCCTACTCAAAAGGGAACTGAGGTTAGTTTGGCTCAAACCGGACTCACTCACAGCCATCAGAGGGGCCATTTAAATGTTCTTGTAGAGAATGGATAAAGCGTTTATTTTGGGGACTCTGCTTTGGTGTTTTGGCCATAGGATGACCACAGCATTGGACTGCAAGGGGACTTTCTGGGTTCTAGGGTCGATTTCTCTGACCCCAAAGTGCCTGGTGTGTGAAAGGGAGAGAATCAGAGTGCTTATCTTTCAGGATACCCTGGGAGAACCTAGTGGCCTTGCTCTCTGTTCCTTAGGGAAAGGTTTGGAGTTCATGACCTTTGGCGTTTTCTTAGGCTCCATTTGAGTAAGTTTGGCGAGTGTCCGGTTTACCTAATTGTTGAGAAGCAAGTAAGTATGTGGTTAAGAGTGCAGGCTCTGGGCTCGGACCACAAGGGTTCAAATCCCAGCTCCATCCCCGCAAAGCTGCGTGACTTTGGACAATTTATCGAATGATTTTTTTCTTGGTCTGTTATGGGATGGAGGCAACAGTACTTACTGACATCTGGTTGTTGGCAGGATTGAGAGTCAAGATGTACAGGCACTGAAAACCATGCCTGGCACATGGTGAGCCCCTGGTAACGATTGCTGTCATTTTATTGGCACTATAATTGGAGCATGCAGAGTGGGAGGCATGTGGTAATTCTTTCCAAGTAGGTGAACCTTGTGCCTAAATCTGTGAAATGCTAGGTCGGGGAAGGAGACAGTCGGCCAAGCAGTGCAATGTCCCTGTGCGCGGTCAGAAAACTATTAAGATTTCTATGCTCTTTGTGGGCTCTTTTTGGTATGCAGAGAAGTATAGAAATAAAATTTGATCAATACTCTTATCATTTCGAGTTCATTTATTATAGGCCAGACACTATTCTAGGCACTGGAGTTTCATCAGTGAGCAAAATATTACAAAGAGGAGAGAAAAACCACCAAGAACAAACATCGTACCCTTAAGGAGATTACAAAGCACATTAGGAGGGTGTGTTATGGGCAAAAAGAAACCGGAGCAGGGCGAGAGTGAGCCAGAGGACTCGAACCTGAGAGAGTTTGTGGCGTGGGGTTGCTATTTTATGCTTTGTTTTTATTTTTTAAAGTAGGCTCTGTGCCCAGCATGGAGCCCGCCGTGGTGCTTGAACTCACGACCCTGAGAATGGGACCTGAGCTGAGATGGAGAGTCAGATGCTCAACCAACTGAGCCACTCAGCACTCCTCTGAAGTTGCTCTTTGAAATGGTGTGGTCAGGTGGACCTCACAGGGAGCAGTGTTTGATGCAGGTTGGAAAGAGGTGGCGGCTAATCATGCAGGCATCTGGAGGAAGAGGCCTCTGGTAGAGGGGACCGGGGCTGGTACAAAGGCCCTGAGGTGAGAGCAGGCTTGGCTTGGTGAACGGGTGGCAAGGGGGCGCCTGTGGTGGACGTGGAATGAGGAGAAGAGTGGAGAAGAGGAGGCCAGGGAGGTGAGGCAGAGGGTGGCCCATGGAGGGTCTCGTACGCCATTTTGAGGCCTTACTCTGAGCGAAATGGGGCCTCACTGGAGTGATTTAAGCCCAGGAGCAGCAGTACTGACATAAGAGTTGAAAGGGATGGCACTGGCTATTGTGAGGAGAGGAGGCTGCGGGGAGGCAGGGCACGAAGCAGAGATAGCAAGCGGGAGGCTGTTGCAGCTTTCCTGGTGGGAGAGGGAGGTGGCCTGGCGGAAGTGCTTGGATCCACTTCGGAGCTGTTGACGTTGGTTTCGTGGTTCGGGGCTACGCACTGCGACCCGCGCGGGAGGGCATGACACTGAAAAGGAAAGGAAAGCTCTCTTCCCCTCTTCCGCTGGAGACGTGCTGCAAAAGAAAGCGTGTTACAAAACCATGTTATCACGTGTTCGACTCCCTCTAGGAGCCCAGGCAAATTCTTACATCCGTTCTAGAGTCTTGTTGATTAATCTTATTTCGCTGCCTTGGACAATTTGAAAAACTGTTCTAACTAAGACTTAAATAAAATCAAGGTATGATTTCCATACCATCAAGTGTGTAGTTGGATGAGTTTTAACAACTGTATTCGCCTGTGTGACCCACATCCCTGTTAAGATAGAGACTGTTCCCACACTCCAGATAACGCTCGATCGGGTTAGGAGAGCAGTGCTGGAACTCGGGTGCCCTCACCCTGGCCCCTGCCGGGCCTGTTGTGTGACTGTGGACATGGAAGGATATGTTTCCGTGGGCGCTTAGGGGTTCGGCTGTAGGATTCGCCTGAGAACTAGTGACTCCGTGTGTGAGATTTCCAAGACCATTCGGGACGGAGGACTTTCCTCACTTTGGCCTGATGTTGCCGGCTGTTTATGACATCTTGGTGCTGAGCTGTAGGGAGGAGCGGGGCAAGGACAAGAATCTGGCCCCAGAGGCCCTGGGATTAGCTCAGAAGTAGGAGTTTTTCTAAGATAAAGCTAAGATAACATTTTTAAGGACGGGAGGGGGGAGGAGGAGCTTGTTAATCTTAGGCACATTTTGAAGTAGCAAGGGGTACTGATTTGTGCATGTGTTTTCAGCCAATGCTGATGCTTGAAGCCTGGATGGAGGATGACGAAAGTCGTCTTACAATCTGGTTTTTCATTATTCTTTCTGAGTGCGTTTAGATTTGTGAAATAAGCCCTATTCTGGAGTTCAGCTAGTCTTGATTTTGAATGCTGGATGTCTGAGGGCGGGAAGAGCTAGAAGCTATGAGGAGAGATGACAGCCAGTGAGACATCATGTTCATTAGAATTTAATATCAATATTTATGTTTCTCTCTAGCATGCATCTGGATTCTGTTCCTCGAGCCTGTATTTATATTTTAATAATGCAAGTAAAGTTGTATTTTCCTTTTTAATTTCACATCAGAGTTCTGCCGCCTCAGCCCGCCCCGCCTCACCCCTGCAGAACTTCAACAGCAAGATGGCGCGTGTTTATGGAGAGTTGGATTCTAGAGATTAACTTTGGGGTTGGGGGAAGGAGGGAGTGCAGCACGAATAAATACCATGGAAATGCTTTTCCATGTGAGAAGTCATAGGGCTTTCTGCTTCATGAACAGGAGCTTCAGAGTTTGGGGCGGTGTGGGGGAAAGTGGACAAACCGAGAAGAGACCCCAGGATGACACTCTGGAAGGTTTCCGGAGTTTCACTTGGGTTAAACGCCTTCAGTGTGAGAGAAGAGATGTTGGAACTCTGCTCAGGTATCAGATGTCACGAGTGCTCATCTGGCAGAGTTTTAGCCTTTGCTAATTAAAACTAATCCAATTGCACGAAGAAAAATACATTGCGTAAGGTTGCCGCTTGTGTGGCTTTATTTTAACTCTTTGCCCCACGCCTTAAAATGAGTGGACCTCAGGCTGGTGATGGGGGGTGGGGACGGGGGAATGAGATGATGAGAAATGGGGTTCGCTCCCAAGTACCCTGGAGAAAAGACAGTGAGCCGGGCAGGCCAGTAAGCGTATTGATTGGCAATGTAAATTTGAAGCCCTTTGGGTTTTCTTGATTTTTCACCTCGAAGGCTTAATGGTTGTTGTGTGAGAAGGAAAGTTAAAAAACAAAAACAAAAACCCAGAGAGACGCTTCATGTTACTCATCACCTTGTAGTTTGTTGGAAGTTGCCCTGTGTCAGCTTGGTTCAAGGTTTCCCTGAGGGATTGGGGTTTTGTCGTGATCACAGGCTGTGGTCCTCATCCTGGCCGCTTTTCTAGAAGCAGTATCTGTTGGCCTTTGATCCTGTCAGTCCCACCACTTGCCAGCTGGGCCATGTGAGACACATTCATAGTTTCTGTGCCTTGGTTTCCTTCCCTGTGAGATGGGGACACTGTCAGGACTCCCCACGTAGAGTCGTGGTAAAGATGAAGTGAATCGGTCCGCGTGCGGCGCATGCCCGGAAAACACCGCGGCAGCTCACGGCTGTGGGCTGTGGAGGCTACCGTTGCCGTGGCTGTTTCCTTACGATTATTATCACGGGCTGGGGTAAGGGAAATAGGTATAAAAGTGGGTAAAACCCAGCCCCTGTGGCTCTTCAACCACTATAAATATTCTGGTCAGCTGGGCGTGTGGTAAAAATGGGACCGAAGAACGCCACCCTGCTCTCTGGCTTGGCCGGCCTAACTCATGTTGTGGAGCACTGCGAGAACAATTTAGCATCTGGCAGCCATTAGGCCCTCATTCTTGGGGGCTGTGGGCTTCTTCTGACGGCGGGAAGGCCTGGCTTAGGATGTGTGCTGTTGTGGAGGCGGTGCCGACCGTGGACACCCATGCCATCGCTTTCTGGAACCGTCTGTGTCTTCTCCCATAATGACACGTCCAGTGGAACAGCTAGCGGAAGAGAGGAGGTGCTAGATCTGGGGGGACCGGGGTTGAGAATGCCTCAGCTGTTCACCCGCTCTTCCCTTTCCTTCCTGGACACATAGCCAGACTACATTTCCTAGTCTCCCTTGCATTTAGGGTTGAGCCATGTGACTGAGGTCTGTCCAATGGATGTGGAGACATAGGGCATTGCTTTGCCCTAGGAGGGATGTAGAAAGGCTTCTACATAATCCCATGAAGTTTACTTGTCCTTCACTCTGCTGGTGGCGTGCAGAGGGCTCAGCAGAGGACCCAAGGCCCTTAGGCATGGCAGGGCCACCCCTGGGTCCCTGAATCACCACGTGGAAGACTGTCTGCCAACACCTGATTGGACTTCACATGAGGGAGAACTATTCTTACATTGAGGAGCTGTTTGGTCTGGCAGTTAGCGTTAGTGGACCCAAACTAACACAGAGGTACAGTGCAGGGAGAAAAAAGGACTGCTTTTTCTGAAATTGCACAGATGATGAAAATACTCCCAAGTATTTGGTGTTCTTTAACTGAATCAAAGAAGCACTAAACCGTAGGATCTTTTTCTGGGACACACAAAGCGTTTCTGTGTGTGCCCAGAGCAGTGCGGCAGCCTTCCTTAATGAAGCAAATGGAAAGCGAAACCTGTTGACGAAGTTCCAGCTTCTAGAGAAATGCTGCTTCCTGGAACCAAAAGAATTCTCTGTCCCCCCCCCCAAAATAAATCATATATGTATATTTGTAAAACTTAAATGATCTGGTTATAACACAAATACAGAAATGTGCAGAAATCTGACCGTACAGCTCAATGAATTCTCAGAAATTGGACACCCGTCAGTAGCCGGCCCCTGGAACAAGAAACATTTGCAGCCTTCTAGACTTCCTGCCAGCGTTCCTGTCCAGTTATACCTCCCCAGGGTCCCATCATACCTCCCACTTCTAACAGCACTGATTATTTTGGCTTATTTTGGAATTATATAACATGGGCTTTTATGTGCTTTTATTATATCTGGATTTTTCCCCCCTCAAAATTACATTTATGTGACCCATTCACATTGTTGCATGGAACTGTAGTTTTAATTTTCATCACTGTATAGTATTCCTTTCTAGAAATATACCATGATCTATTTGTTCTATTACTGGGCACTTCAGTGATTTTCACTTTGAGCTCTTTTGAATGATGTTGCTGTGAACATCCGGTTCCTGCCTTTTGGTGAATATACCTGCAAATCTCTGGTAAGAACTCCCCACCTTGTAGTTTTCCAAAACTTTCTCCCTTAGTACGACACTTCAGGGCTGCGACAGTGACCGTTGTTATTCCTTGTCCTTTGACCTGTGGACTAAGCAAGAGTTTTGCTGTGTTTTTCTGTAATGTAAAGATTATCACTGATCCTTAGTGGCAACACTTTGACGTCCAAAATGGAGGAAATGCGATCTACTTAAAAAGACCTTTCTTCCCCCTCCTTTTAAATTAAAGCATAGTTATGGGGCCTTTTGATTCTCAGACAAGGGCTCTTAACAAAGCCATGTTTCAAATCCCTCACAAACTCCGTGTAATCGGAGTTTGACATTGGAATCTTTATTGGCGCTGCTTCAGCTCTTCCTCTGTGAGGAGGAGGATCCTTTTGGATTTTCAAATTGCTTCCTTTCCTTGGGGTGGGAATGGAGGAGGAAGACCGGCGCGTTCTCTAATCACTTGGCTGGATTAGCTTTAGAGCTGTGGACAGTTGCTCTCTCTGGTTGCCCCAGCCGTTAAAGTTTTATGCAAAATCGAGGCAAAGAAGAACATGTCCCCAGAAGGGCAAGAGACAAAGAAGAAGGGAGGCTTTTCTGTCTCCCTGAGAAGGTTTATTCTGGTTCTTCCGCTTTCAGGGCTGTGGATATCTGATCCGCAAAGTAGCAACCCTGGCTGGCTGGAGCTTTGTGGATTCTGGGGGTGGGGGGAGTGAAAAAGCCTCCAGCAAATTCTAAAGCTGCCCACAGGACTTTCTTTCAACCCCCTGGCCTAGGCTCAGCTTCCCAGACCCCTGCACCCCAGCCCCCCAGGCCTCCTCCCTGCTTGGTCTGAAATGACTAAGACTGGAGAATTGAGGGGTGAATGTTTCAGTGCAGGCCTTCCCCTGCAAGCATCCTGGGGATATGTGAGACCTCTCTGATGGCCTGGGGAGCCTTTGCAGCTGAACCTGAAAGATGGTTGTGAGAAGCCCCCCGGGGACCCCGCTGGAGAGTGACACCCAGCTGGGCCTTTGAGAGTGGGGTTCTATAATACATGTGAACACGGCTTTAAACTTAGCTTCATTCTTTTCCCCAACTAGAGGATAGGTGAGCTGATTTTTCCATGAGGGAACTGCTTTGGACCATTAGCCAGCTTTTCTTCAAATGCAGAATGACTCGACTTCTCGCTTTTAACAACCAGAGGCCTAGTGAGACAGCTCTCTGAAGTTGCAGGTGGGGAGAGCGGGGGGTTGGGGGACGTTCGTTTCTTTACTCATCAGGTGTGAAATGCAAATGCGCTTTATGCAGAATGAGAGGCCTTTAAGGACCCAGACTTACTCTGAAGACCTGAGTGTCGCTGGCTTAAATCTACTGCATCCCAAGAGCACAGCATGGCTTAGAGCTCTTTTCCTCACCCCTTTGGCTTTTTCCTGAAGCAAGCCCTGCTCCCAGGTTTTGGAAGATGGCTGAATTTTTGTCTTAGATGACTGTTATCACGGGGATTCTTCTAAACAGGATCAGGTGGACATGGAGCAGATTTGAGTATGTGTGTGTGTGTGTGTGTGTGTGTGTGTGTGTGTGTGTGCATGTGCCTAACATTTAGTATGTGGGTGTTTTCTGCTAGTCCTGTCTCATATTATTTCACAAGCCCCTCAAAAGTCTGCTGGTAACCTACGCTTTTGGTACATGAGGAAACGGAGTCTCCGCTAAGTGGCTTTGAGAGCAGACTGTTGACAGTTGGAATCCAGGACTCAGTGGGCTTCTCTGCAGTTTGGTGCTCCATCTAGTGCACTCAGGGGCTCTCCGTGCTCCCACACTTCCTCCCAGCTGCACCAGCCTAGCACTGTGGGATAGCATTCTGCCTCCTGGTTTATGATGGGGAAACGGATGTAGAAAAAAGACCCAAGGACGGCATCCAGGTGGGTCCTTGGTGTTCACAAGGGCTGAGGTTGGGAGCTCTGGACAAGAAAGCCCACGAATCAAGTACCCACTGCGTGTTTGGCACAGGTGTGTGGCCGTGTTAGATGTTCGCACGTGTAATTGGGCAAGGCAGTGGCTACATGTCTGGCTGTAACTAATTAGTTGTCCACTTGTAACCTAAGCATTTGGTGGAACACACTGTGTAAACTAAGTTGTTCACTATAGCAGGAGTCATTTTATACATCAAGGCCTTTACTATCAAAACCCAAAAGTTTCACCTTATGTATACAGAGGTTTCTCTTCTAGCTCAGGTCGGCTTTCTCTCTTCCATGGGGTTGCTTGAAGGCTGATGTAAATTGACTGTGGGTGACCTCAATTCAGATGGCTAATCACCCCAGATTAAAATTAAATGGCCTCCCCCCATTTATTCAAATAGACCCAAATGAAAAAATGATCCTGGTCAGATTTGG
This sequence comes from Suricata suricatta, assembly GCF_006229205.1. Lineage (NCBI taxonomy): Eukaryota > Metazoa > Chordata > Mammalia > Carnivora > Herpestidae > Suricata > Suricata suricatta. The sequence goes on from NC_043717.1 coordinate 12,695,682, forward strand.
GGTGGGAATGAAGATGGGGTGAGCATAAGGGTCCTTTTAGGCACTGCTGATGGAAGTGTGGACAGGGAAGCCTTTTGTGGGAGGCAGTTGGCCTTTATAGAATAAATACACAACGAACTGTATGCCCGAGACCTCACTTCAGAATTTCACCTAGGAAAATCACTGGAAGAGAAACATAAGAGAATGCATAGATGCTTTACCATTGCTTATGATGAAGAAATATGGGGAATATCTGAAATGATTAGTGATAGAAAATAGGTTGACCAGCAGCATGACTACAGATTGGTACATCCAGTCTACGCCGTTAGTGTGCCACAGATGCGTGCAGTGTGCGGAGGCGCGCGTGTTTGTTGAGATGTACGAACAGGGAAAATGTCTGGAAGGATATATAACAAATCCGTATTTTTAAAACTTGTTTTGACCACGATCCCCAGCGTGAAACACATTTTACATTTGTGACCCCAGTAGATGATGAAACAATAGTTTTATTAACAATACTTGCTTTTCTCTATGCGATGCATTCTGCTATATTTATTTTTCTTTTCTTTATCATACAATCTTATCCTTCTCTATACTGTCCTACTTCATTCCACTTCTACCCCTCTTCTTTTCTCGTTTCTTGTTTCATTTTTTTAAGATGCTGGTTGTGACCCTTTAAGTTGATTTCATGATCTCCGGATAGAGTTTGAAAGCCACAGTTTGAAAGACCTCACTCTAGAATGTTAACAGTGGTTATCTCTGGCAGGTGGGATTATGGATAGCTTTTTTTTTTTTTTTTTTTTTTTTTAGAAGTGCGGGGTCTTTTTTGCTTGTTACTTTGGTAATACAAAGGCTAATGAACATTTTTAAATGACATAATGATTCTATTTAAAAACAAATTGACACCCTGCAACTTTTTAGGAATGTACTGATTGTATAAAATAAGGTGCTTACTTGACTCCATAATTATCAGGCTTTCAAAGTGTTCTGGGAACCTTAAAGAACATTATGGCAGGGAAAAATCTATCCATTGAGACACATCATTGAAATAATAGAATAACAAGAAAAGGAAACATCACCTTACCTCTTTAAACTCCAAAGATCACCAAGCATCCCTACTTACTGCTTTACTCCAGTGATATTGCATCAGTTCTCTGGAATTTATATGTGTTTCTGTTCTAGATTGTATTTTTCCATGCTCATTCCCCACTTTAAAGAAAAAAAGAAAAGAAAGTAAATTCATCAGAGTACTTTCTGGCCAGATTATCTTGGCTTACGGTACTGTCAAGGTTAGCCTCCTTTAAAGCTAAAGATGATTTTAAATGGAAGGTAATCATTAAGAACTTAGAGCAGGAAGCAGAAGCTTCTCCATGGCTTCCTGCTCTCAGCACACAGCTGGAAAGGAGCGCCACCCCCCTCAGGCCCACAGAAGCAAAGGCGATGGCATGTGAAGTCAGCCTTCCCTGACTTCTTTGGAAAAACCATTGATGGACAAGTCGGGCAGAAATTTCTGCAGAAAGTTCTGTTTGTATAGAGTCCAAGTAAATCTTGGCACATGTGCCAACTGCAGAGATGGGGGAGGGTGATCTGTTGGGTCGAGGCTGGGTAGAGGCTGGCTGCCATTCTCAGGGTAGGGACATCGAGAGAGATGCTCCCTGTCCTTGAAAGGAATTAATGATAGGAAATCTCAGAAAATCATGGGGGCTGCTTTCCAAGATGTACTAATTTAGTTACTGTTGTTTCAGATTTTTTGCTGAGAGTAATCTGACAGTGTTGAAAATGTTGTCTGGAGCCTTAACCTTCTGCTTAGGGAGAAGGCTAAATTCATTATATCTTTCAAACATTGTGAATAACATGTCAAAGTTGTTCACATGCTCATTTATTTACTATCCAATAATCATCCATTCGTGGGGCTTTTGGTTCATTCATTCATCCTTTCACCCATCCACTCATCCAGGCATCCACTTACGTGGTGTTTCTTGATGAGACGCATTGTGTTGAGGGGCACGTGGCAATCGCTGGGGTAGGGGGGAGCTCCAAAAGGAGGAAGACTAGTTGTTGTCGAGTTGCACAGTCTGCTGGGGCAGGTAGACCCACAAACAACTAATTACCACACAGTGCAGGCAGTGCTCCTGGAGGGGCCAACCTGGCTTGAGTCATGCAAAAGTCAGTCTCCCCTTCAGGCCTAGAATCACGGAATGTTAGTCTGAAAGAAGCCTTAGAAAAACTGAATGGCACAATGCTTTCCAGACTTTATCCACAGATTGCTGGGGTGCCATCACAGGGAGTGGAGGTGGGAGGAGGAGGGAGGAGTGATGGGGAAGCCGAACAGATGGGGTTTAGCTTCCTGAAGAACCAGAGCAGGTGCCTTTGCATCTGCTTCATATACTGAGGTTCCTTGTGGAGTATCATTGTCTGCTTATCAATGTCTGCTTCCTGACATTTACAAAGCACTGGGCCTGTCCGCCATCTTTTCCTGCTTCTTTAGTTTAAACATCGAGGACCCAGTAGGGGACCCAATTTGCCCAAGGTTGTAAAATTGGTTAGTTAAACATCCAGGAATAAGATCTGGTCTTCCAATTTATGCAGAAATTACCTCTGTCTCCATGAACATTTGCTGTGTAATAAATGACCACAAAACAAAGGGGCTTAGAACACATAGTGTTTAGCCCACAGTTCTGAATTGGCAATTTGGGCTGGAGCCAGCCGAGTGGTTCTTGTGATGTCAGCCAGGCTCGCTCATGTTGGTGATGAGTTGCTGGTCAGCTGGCAAGTCACCTGAGAACGAGCTGGGCTAAGATGGCCTCACATCTGAGGGGTGGCTGGGTGATGCTGAGCTAATCAGGTAACTGATTCTAGAATCTCTCATCATCTGCAGGATTCCAGCAGAACATGGGGGTGCACATGCCCTCTTGAGGGCTAGGCTTGGAGCTGGTGAAAGCAAATCATAAGACCAATTCAGACTCAGGAGGCAGAGAAAGAGACTCGACTCTACTTTTTTTTTTTTAAATGTGTTTGAGAGAGAGAGAGACAGAGTATGAGTGGGGGGGGGGCAGCGAGAGAGGGAGACACAGAAACTGAAGCAGGCTCTAGGCTCCGAGCTGTCAGCACAGAGCCTGATGTGGGGCTTGAACCCATGAACTATGAGATCATGACCTGAGCCAAAGTCAGATGCTTAACTGACTGAGACTCAACTTCTTGACTAGAGAACTGCCAGGGGTATGAATCCAGGAAGGGAAGTTATTGCCCTTTTTGCTGTCCACCTACCACAAGAACACTGAGTGATTACCCTGTCTTCTCTTCTTGATTTGGGCATTGGAAAAGTAGGTGTTTGAAACTGCTATCTCATTCCAAGGCCATCTTTTTAAGAAGGCTGTAGCCATGACTCTTTCTGTATACCATGAGATCTCTCAGCACTTGACTTTTCAAATTCTTTGTGTTTGAGACAGATGATATTTACTGTTTGTGGTAAGGGACACTGTGCCTTAAGAACATCCCTCCTTTACTCCTAGTTATAGTCTTTTCATCAGTAGCCCTTTCCATGAAAAGGACCCTTCAGTTCTTGATCATCCTAATTATTTTAGATGCCTCAGAGGGATGAATTCATTCTCACCGTTTCCACAAACACTTATGGAGTGACTTCTGTGAATCAGACACTTGACTAGATATTGAGGGTAGAAATATGTCTAAGATGAGTGCCTACTTCAGGTAACTCACAGTCTGGAAAGAAAAGAAGAAAGGTAAACAGATTATTACAGTGAAAAGGCTGGAAATTGATTTCTTTTCAGTGGTCATTATTAGCTTTGTAATCAGAGGTTACAGTGACATGGTCATCTAAATGGATGCAGAAAAAGCATTCAACATTGGGCTGCCCAGGTGGCTCAGTCAGTTAACCATCTGACTCTTGATTTCGGCTCAGGTCATGATCTCACAGCATGGAACCTGCTTGGAGTCTCTCCTTCCCCTTGTCTCTCCCCATCCCCCACTTGCGCTCCCTCTCGCTCTCTGTCTCTCAAAATAAATAAACAAACTTAAAAAAAGAAGCATTCAACCAAATTCAGCACTTTTTCATGCAAAAGCACTTAAACTAGGAACAGAAGGGAATGTTCTCAACCTGATAAAGGATGTCTATGGAAAACTATAGCTGACATCATACTTAGTAGTGAAAAATTGAATGCTAAGATGCTAAATTGAATGCTGAGAGTGCTAAAAATGCCCCCTAAGATGAGAAACAAGACAGAGCTGTCCATTCTTGCCGTTTCTATTTAACATCATAGTGGAGATTCTAGCCAAAGCAGTTTAGGAAGAAAAAAAAAAAAGCATTCAGACTGGAAAGGGAGAAGTAAAAGTATCTCTATTCACAGGTGACGTGATCTTGTGTATAGAAATTCATAAGGAATCCTTACACAAAAACTGTTAGAATTCATACATGAATTTAGCGAGCTTTGAGGATACAAGATCAATATACAAAAATATAGTTGTATTCCATATATTAGCAAGGAATACTAAAAAAGGAAAAGAAAGTAAGAACAATTCTTCTTATAATAGCATCAAAAAGTTTAAGGTACTTAGGAATCAATTTTACAAAAGTACAACACTTCTTTTTTTTTAATTTTTTTATGTCTTTTATTTATTTTTGAGAGACAGAGAGAGACAGTGCTAGCAGGGGAGGATCAGAGAGAGAGGGAGACACAGAATCCGAAGCAGGCTCCAGGCTCTGAGCTAGCTGTCAGCACAGAGGGGCTCAAACCCACGAACCATGAGATCATGACCTGAGCCAAAGCTGGCCACTTAACTGACTGAGCCACCCAGGTGCCCCAAAAGTACACCACTTCTATACTGAAAATTATGAAACATCATTGAAAGAGGACAAAGAAGACTTAAATAAATGGAGAGACATTTCATGTTCTTGGGTCAGGAGACTTAATATGTTAAGTTGGCAATCTTCCCCAAATTAATATACAGGTTCAGTTCAATCCATATCTCCCAGCTAACTTTGTTGCAGAAATTGACAAGCTGATTCAAAAATCATAGGGAAATATAGAGGACCCCAAAGAGCCAAAATGATCTTGAAAAAGAAGAACAAAGTTGGAGGACTCACACTTCCCAGTTTCAAAACTTGGTGTAAACTACGGTAATCAAGACAGTGTGGTAGGGGCATAAGGATAGAGAAATAGATCAATGGAATAGAATTGAGAATCCAGAAACAAACCCTTGCATTTATGGTCAATTGATTGTTTTTAAAAAGATTTCATTTTTAAGTAGTATCTGCACCCAATGTGGGGTTCGAATCTACAACCCTGAGATCAAGAGTCACACGTTCTACTGACTGAGCCAGCCAGGTGCCCCTGGTCAATTGATTTTTGACAGGGTGCTAAGACAGTTCAATAGGGGAAGCTATTATCTTTTCAACACATGGTTCTGGGACAACTGAACATCCATATGCAAAAGAATGAGGTTGGAGTTAAAGCTATAAAACTCTCAGAAGAAAACACAGGAGTAAATCTTGATGACCTTGAATTAGACAGGGATTTCTTAGATATGATACTAAAAGCACAAGTGACAAAAGAAAAAGATAGATAGGACCTCATCAAAATGAAAACCTTTTGTCCTTCACAGGATACCATCAAAGTGAAGTCAGTCCCCAAAATGGGAGAAAACATTTGCAGGTCATGTATCTGAGAAGGGACTTTGTTTTTTTAGGGCTGCTGTAACTTACCTGTTGCAAACTGGTGGCTTTAGACAACAGGAATTGATTCTTTCACAGCTCAGGTGGCTGGAAGTCCCAAGTCTTGGGGTCGGTAGAGCTATCCTCCCTCTGAAATCTCTTAAGGAAGAATCCTCCCTTGCGTCTCTTCTGGCTTCTTGTAGATGCATGATTCCATTCTGTCTCCATCTTCACATGGCACTCTCCTCTCTGTGTCTCCTGGTGTCCCTGTGTCTTTATGTGGCCTTCTTCTAAGGAGAGCAGTCATTGGAGTGAGGGCTTACCCTCATCCAGTATGACCTCATCTTTACTTGACTCCATCTGCAAAGAACCTGTTTCCAAGTAAGTTTCCCTTCATAGGTACTGGAGGTTAGGACCTCAGCGTATTTTGGGGAGGAGGGACATGATTCTACCCACAACAGACTTCTATCCAGAATTATAGAAAAAAAACCCATAACTCAACAATAAAGAGACTACCTAATTTTTAAAGTTAGGCAAAGGATTTGAATAGATGTTTCTCCAAAGAAGACATGAAAGTGAGCATAAGCACGCCAAAAGATGCTCAACATCATTAATTGTCTGGAAAGAACAATTTGGAACCACAGTGAGGTATCACTCCCGTTAGGATGGCTAAAATAAAAAAAGCCAGCAGTGGCAAGTGTTGCTGAGAATGTAGAAAAACTGGAATCCTTATACATTGCTGGCAGGAAGGACAAATGGCATAGCAGTTTTGGAGAAGACTTTGGCAGTTCCTCGATATGTTAAACACAGAGTTACCGTATGTGCCAGGATTTGTATTCCTAAGTATATACCCGAGAGAATTTAAGACTTATGTTTCAACAAAACATGTACGTGAATGATCGCTGCAGTATTATTCATAGTAGTCAAAAGATCAAAATAGCCTGTATGTCTGTCTACCGATAAATGGGTAAAGAAAAAATGTGTATCCACGCAGCGGACTATTCCTTGGCAATAAAAAGTGGCACAAGGCGATACCAATGATTCATATATGCTACAGCACGGATAGACCTTGAAAACATTATGCTGAGAGAAGCCAGTCTTACAGGGACACACGTTGTATGATCCCGAAGATGCGAAGTGTCCAGAAGAGGCCAACTTAACTGAGACAGACAGCAGGTCAGTGGTTACCTGGTGCTGGGGTTGGGGGTCAGGGATTAGATGACAGCTAATGAGTATGGAGTTCCTTTTAGGAGGGATGAAAATGTCCTAAAATTAGATGGTGATGGTTACACAGCTCCATGAATATGCTTAAAAAGTATCAAATTGTGTATTTTAAAGTGTGAATTTTGTTGTATGTGAATTATATCTCAACTGAGCTGTTAGAACATAAGGTGAGGTCTTCTGCCAGGAGTAGGGGATGTTAGTGGACTAGAGAAAAATGGTAATGATGTGGAGCCCTCACTCAAAAGAATGGGGGAGAGAGCTGAATTTGTTAGGCTAGCTGCCAGCACAGACAGCTCCCAACTTTCAGTGACTGAGCTCAATAAAAGGTGTTTTACTCTTTCCCACACCTGTCTGCTTCTGGTCAGGCCAAGTGTGCTCAGTGGCTCGCCTCCAAATGGTGACTCAGGGACCCAGGTTTTTTTCATCTTTTGTCTCTGCCCTCTTTTAGCTCTTTGGTGCCCCCCATTCAGCCACCAGATGGGCAAACAGAGCGGAGAACGTTTTTATGGTCCAGGCCTGGAAGTGACGCTTCACCTGCACTCATGTTGTTTGGGCCAGAACTCAGTCACACGAGCACACCTTGCGGGGGGGGGGGGCGGTTTGGTCCATGCAGTCTACTCGGGTATCCCAAGAAGAAAAGGAAAACGGGATTGCCGGCTCACCAGCCTCCGTTACAAGGACTGCAGGCTCAGAGCCCAGTGAGATGTGGGATGTGTTTATGGTCACTGCTGAGAGCAGGGTCGGGTCGTTTTCTCCTGCTGTTCTCAGCAGAATAGTCCCAGATGGAAAGTACGGCCAGGGGGCACATCCCTGCTGGTAGGGGTGGCAGAGTGTCCATTAGTAATGCTTGAGGAGGGAACTAAAGATCAGGGCCACCTTGACCATTTTAGCTTCTCACCTGTGGGATGACAAATGGAGCCGTGCCGTCCACATTGTCATTAAAAGAGGAGCAAGACACAAATGTGGTAAATGAGCTGTTTCTTTGCACTGGGATGTGGAATGAATAAAAATAAGAATTCATCCTCTTTACAGTTGTGCTTTAAATAGAAATCTGCCCCAGGCCCTTCTTGATCTTTTCTTCTTGGCGTCCTGTCTCCCAGTGTCCTTCATTCCCAGTCCCATCTGCTTCCTTTGTGGCCAAGGGGCCTGAGTTCTCCTCGGGATCAGCTCGCTTGAGCGGATACCTCCAACTGAAGCTTCCTCCCCAGAGCACCTTTTTCATAAGGTGTCAGGGCTGACTTGAAAAGTGCCGCTGTTTTCGTGACATTTCTGTAGCGATTGTACCTGCGCTTCTAGTCAACTGCTGCCTGTCTTTCTGAGACACTGTGTCCGGCCGCTGATGCTGTAGTGACAGTTGCCTCACTGGCTTGTCCTTGTTTTCGGAGGCACCTGTCTCTTGGTGGAATGCAGGGTGTTTAATGAGCATTGTTTATGGAGAGTGTGACATGAAACCCCACAGCCTCTTCCTTCTGGCATTACCCTCTGAGGCCTTTGCCGAAAGGCATGAAAGGCTGGGATCTTGATGACAGTTGGCCTGAAGGGGGGGGGGGGCAGGGCCGGATAGAAGTGACTCTATTGAGGGTGGGCCCTCAGAGAAGATGGTCAGTAGTCCAAATAGCAATGCCCCTGGTGTGGGGTGATGGCGGGTGGGAGCTGGGCTGGTGGCAGTGGGCAAGGGTCTTAATGCACTGTTGGTGCATGGAAGAAGTTTCCCATCAGTTGTTGGGTCTGCCTGTCTTGTTCTCCCCTAATCCACCCTCCACACTCCTGCAGTGTGAATCTTGCAAGGCAAAAATCTAATGGCATCATTCCCTAGTTCACATTCTTCTGTGGCTTCTTATTGCTCTTCGGAGAACATTGGAGGGAACCAATTTTTAAGAGCATATGAAGCTGGTCCCAGCCTCTTTCCTGCCTCATCTCTCTGTCAGCCTCCCTAAAATCATTGCTGTGGCCCCTGTTCTGAGAGTCTTCCAGTTGCTGTCTATGCCATGCTCTCTAGCTCCTGCAGCTTCCTCCGGTCCTGCCCTTGATGGCCCTTTCTCCTGGCAGCCTTCCCGACTCACCCCATTAGCCTCTCTGAGCAAGTCGTCACAGTGCTCTGTCTTCCTCTTCATGGCAGTTCTCTCTCTCTTGTAATTACTTGTTTGTTTTTGTGCTCCTCCACTAAGCTGAAAACTTCATAGGATCGAGGACCACATCTTGTTCCTTATTTTACTCCCAATCGTATTAGTCAGGGTAAGCTAATGTCTGTAACAAAGAACCCCAAACATCTAAGTGACTAAATACAAGTTTTATTTCTTACCCACATGGCAGTTCGATGTGGGCACTCGATGGACCGCCTTCCACATGGTTAGTCAGAGATCCAGGCTTCTTAAGTGTTGGAGCTTTCTCATCCCCAGCGACTCTTGTCTCTTCCTAAGTCTGCAAATGGGAGAGGAAGGAAATGGGGGTCATATAGGAGGGTTTCTATGGGCCATCCCTGGAGGTTGTGTACTTCTGCCCATATTCCATTGGCCAGAACTCAGTCACATGAACACACATAATTGCAGAGGATGCCGGGAAATGTTATCTAGGCTCGGTGAGCAAGCAGCTGGTCTTTGCCACACCAGTTCTTGCCTGGCACATGGGAGGAAGTGAGTAAATATTTGTTCAGTTTGTTGACTGAGTTAACATTTTATTCTAGGCTCCATCTTGATTCTTTTTTAAAAAATTTATTTATTTATTTTGAGAGAGAGAGAGTGAGAGTGAGCAGTGAGAGAGAGGGCGAGAGAGGATCCCAAACAGACTCCATGCTCAGTTCAGAGTCCGACTCGGGGCTTGATCTCACGACCCTGAGATCACGCCTGAGCCGAAATCAGGTCAGATGCTTATGTGACTGAGCCACCCAGGGGCCCCTCCATCTTGATTCTCAACTGATTCAGCTTCATCAGTGAGGTTCTGCCCTTCAAGTCCTCTGGGTGATGAGCTTTTTCTCAATCCTAAAATTTATTTTTTTCCGGGGGCACTAAGGAGGAGGGAACAGAGGAAGGGTGAGGACTACTGCTTTGATTGTAGAGAATGCAGTGGGGTCAGTTTCCCTCCTGCCTTGCCCCGGGCCTGTGGGAGCGGTGTGCGGCAGGCCTCAGCCTGTGCCGGGCCATCTGTCCCTGTCCTGCCTGGGAGGGAGCAGGTGTGCACAGTGCTCGCCACATGGCCATTCTCCCTTCCGTGATCAGGGCACCCCTGAGGTCCTCTGATGGAAGTGTCCACCGTGCCCTGCCACAGTCCAGCCCCGTACTGTGGCAAAAACCTCATTCCTCATGTGGGAAGAAAGAGGCAAGGAAAGGGCATGGCGATAGCTACCATTTAGTTTGAAAATGAACCTCCAAAGACTCAACTTCTGGACGGGCTGGGGTATAATAACTCCTTGCCTGTGGGTGGCTTTCGAATTCTCCAAAGCACTTTCCCACACCTTATCTCACTTCATCCTCGTAACAACATGGTGAGGTAAGAAAGCCAAGGGTTATTATGTCTGCTTTACAGATGAACAAACCAAGGCTTGGCGTAACTCGTAGGACTTTCCCAGGACCACGTGGCTGCTCTTCCACTCTGTTTCTACCCCAAGCCCCTTTGCTTGAGTCTGCAAACTATTTTCCAGAAGATTCCCCCTTGGCTTTCAATTAGTGAGACTGGAAAATGCTCTGATGACTGACCTTGCCTCTCCACGCTGGCCATTTATTTTCCTGTCTAAACAAGTGGGTCTGCAAGAAGCTACCACAAAACCCTCCCCTGTGTTTATATCTCTGTGTGCCCTGGATCTGGTCCTCCCTCCGAGTACTGCTGGCGGAGAAAACCAAAGAGAGCTACGATGTTTTCCAAGCTGCAGTGCCCCATATTCTCAGTTAATTACAATAGGGTCTAGGTGGGGTTGTGCCATGGGACTCTTTTTTTATTAAAACAAAACAAACCAAGCCAAGCCCAGGGCTAGGATATTTCAATAAATGTTTATGTGTGCGCTTGCTGCCCGGTGCACCATTGCGAGGAACCCTTGATGCTCGCCCCAACCCCACTCAGATGGAGAGCCGACATTACCTCGCCCTCCTACCTAATTAAAGAAGCCTGTAGTTTCCCTAGTCTATCATAGTCTGGTTTATGGGTTTTGCCAGCACAGAGGAGGAGGGAAAAGCTAAAGGTTGGCTATGGTGTGGGAGGGTGTAGCAGCAGGGGTCAGGATGAGTTCCTTCCCTCACAAAGCCTAAAACAGAATTTCTAGCGTCAAAATGCTAACAGCACAAAGAAAGTATCCCTGGGGAATGTCAGTTGCTAACCCTCCCTCCCTCCCACCGGCTCAGGTGTTCCTGGGAAACCCACATCTTCTGGCATCATCTCCCATGCAGTTTTGTTTTTCAGAAGCAGAGCATGACTGACATCTCACAGTACCTATGTTGGTATCTGTCTTGGCAAATCCCTTTCTGTATTAAAAGATTAATGTAGTCAATCCAGAGTTGGGGGAGATTGTGGTGTTTCCTCTCCTGTCGTCTGTGTTGTTTATTGACACTATTTTTCCTGTTTTGCTTCCCCCTCACATCCCTACAAGCCATATTTTGAAGCCCCTCTCCAGTTTCTTGCTTTTCCGAATAGCAATAAGAAGCCTGAACAACTCGAATGGTATCTGCGCTTCCTCTCGTAGGGAAGATAACCCGATGTTTCCATAACAGAGAAGTTACAGGTCTTTGATGCTCTGGCCTAAGGTCCCTTGAGTGAGGTTGACATGAAGAAATGAGGCTTGGTCTGTAAGATTTTAGGAAAGGCTCTGAACGGCAAGCCCTCCCTGAGGACTACTGATCTTGTTTTGGGGGGGCATTGTGTTCCGACTGGTCAGGTAAGACTTCAAACCTGCTTCTGTTTCTACTTCCAGCAGCCAAGTGGTGTGCGTAGTTCGGATACTGTGCTGCACGATGGCCACTCACATTGAATTCTCTATGAAGACATGTTGTCGTATAACCTTTACTGCGAGCAAGCGTTTGCCTGGTGGAGCTGAGGAGCTGGCTGACCCTGGTCCGTCTTTAGTGAGCACCCGGACCTTGTAAGATGCCCTTCTCTCAGACTCCTCTGTCTTCTGTGGCAAGTCAGCCAGGCCAGGACTGGCTCGGAGAGATGGCGACAGTCTGTAGACAATGGTGCTCTCATGTGGTGAGGAGGCCACAGAGCATTTGTCTGCCCCAATCCACTGACCTGTTTATTGATTCTGCTCATAATTGGGCAACATATGCACTTCCATGAAGAATGATCAGATGATCAATAATAACGTATTGCCTGGTTCACGTCCCAGCGTTTTGCAGCTCATGGTAGATACTCAGCAAATGTTTGTAGTATTGAAATAATGTATTTGCTCAGTGTATTTCCCATTAGATTGTGAGTTCTCAGGAGTTAGGGCCCATGTGTCATTTGCCTTTATGTCCTCAACTCTCACCCCAGTGTGAGGCATGTAATGCATATTTATTGTGCTCACACAGAACACCTGTCCATCTTTCAAGGATTTTTTAGATCCCTTCTTCCAGAGCATGAGTTTTTTTTATCCTAGTATCTTAGTCCTCAGAGAAACTTCTTTCATTTGATCACCAACTCACCTCACTGTATACCCATCTGACTAGTTACAAAGTGTATTAGTCAGCACATGGCTGCCCTGACAAAACACCACAGACCAAGTGCCTTCACCAATAGAAGTTTATTTTTTATAGCTCTGAAGGCTGGAAGTCCAAGATCAAGGCCCCGGCCAATTCAGTTTCTGGTGAGAATTCTCTTCCTGGCTTGCAGGTGGCCTCCTTCTTGCTGTGTCTTTTCGTGGTGAGGGGGGAGAGAGCAAGAGTGTGAGCGAGCACGCAAGTTCTGGAGGCGTCTCTTCTAAGGACACTAATTCTGTCAGATCAGGGCCCCATCCTTATGACTTTATTTAACTCGAATTACTTCCTAAGACGCCCCATCTCCAAATACAGCCACCCTGTGGGTTAGGACATCAACACAGAAATTTTGGGGAGACACAGTGTTTCAGTCCATAACATAATGTACTTGTTACCCACTATAATACCTGGAGGTTCCTGATCAAGAAAAAAGTGATGAAAAATAAACATGAGACTTGACGATTCATGTAAATAAGCACAGTACCATGTATGAAGAGTCTGGAAGGGGTCGGGTAGCAGCACTGAAGGAAAATCTATGGTCAGTTGAACCTACTTTTACCATGCACCTACATTTTCCTTCCATTATCATTTTTATTTTATTCCGTGGGAATTTTCCTGAGCATGCCTAGTATAGAAAGGTATTCATGGGGCACCTGGGTGGCTCAGTCAGTTGGGCGGCTGACTTCAGCTCAGGTCATGATCTCATGGTCAGTGAGTTCAAACCCCATGCTGGGCTGTGTGCCAACAGCTCAGAGGCTGGAGCCTGCTTCAGATTGTGTCCCGCCTCCCTCTCTCTGCCCCTCTTCTGCGCCCTCTCTCTCCCTCTCTCTCCCTCTCTCTCCCTCTCTCTCTCTCTCTCTCTCAAGAATAAATAAAAACAAAAACAAAACAAAGAAAGGTATTCACATCTTGGAGACAGGGCAGCAATCAGAAAAAGAGGTGGAATAGTAAAGTCAGGATAAGCTGGGTTATGCTGTGACAGTAAACATCCCCCAAATCCCAGCAGCTCAATATAATGGATATTTGTTTTTCCCATGTCAACAGGGGTGCTCTGCTGGTTGTAATTAGGCCAATGGAGGCTGCATTTTGACACCGCTTCACAAAGGAGAATAGTAAATTACTCTGCCAGTTTTCACCTAGAAGTACCACGTGTCACTTTCTGCTCGTCGTTCATTGGCTAAAGGAAGTCACACGGCCACGCCCAACCTCAAAGAGGCTGAGGCGATCTTAGAAGGAGGAAGGCTCAAGTATTTGGCAAACAGCACCGATTATTACTATAATGGGGTAACAGCGAGACTTAGGCAAATGTGGATGGAACTTGAGGAAAATTTGTGGCACACATAAGTTTTATTAGTGCTTGTCTTTAAAAAAAAATTCCATTTGCAAACTAGCTCTAACAGCTGAGAATTCTGGCCTAGCAGAGTACTTGTGTGCCTAGAATGAGACTCAGAGAATGAAACCATCTTTCATTGAGATCACTGAGCTGCCTTTTAAGTGTCCATACAGTATAAATAACAGTAGCCTCAAAGAAACAATTAAAAACTCTCCAGGTGGCTTATCTCTGATCCACTGGGAAATGAAAACCCCCAAACATGCAAAAACATTATAAAAAATGGCTGTGTCTGAGGGTGGTCTCCGTGTAATGATAAAGCTTTCTCCCCATCCTTCCTGAAAGTGATACCGGCCTGATGTTAGCAACAGTATCACTGTCTGGAAAGGGGACGGCTGAATCTGATGGGATTATGTTTGAGCTGCATAAACACAGATTGAATTAAGCATGGCGAGTTGATGATGGGGCGCGTAGAAAGAGTCAGGACCTTCCGTTGAGATAATAACTAGTTCATTATCTGCCCAGATAAAGGTCGTACAGGCTTTCAGCAACAGCATGGAAAGGAGACTAGACTGACCTTTCTGACAGCAACTCGGTGCTCTGGTTTTTTTTTTCTTTATTTTTTTTAAAACAGTCCTTAGCATGCCAGCGAGTCAGGAGAGCCATGTTCCTCCTGACATCCTTCCTTGCCCTGCCTGGGGCTTCCCAGCACACAGGCCTTCACTTCCATTGGGTTTGCAGTGGCTGTCTTTGTTGTAATTACTTATAATGGAAGTTGCCTGGAAAAATCTCAAATTAGCCTATGAGCTGACGTTATTACCTTGCTTCTCCCCCATTTTACACCATCTCACGCCTCTTTCTTGCTCCTACATTTTGCCTTTGATCTCAAAAGGCAAAAATGCCATCACTTAGTCAAAGGAAACTCCCGCCTCTTGGGCGATATCTTCCAATTTTCCTTAAAAGAGCCCATTATGAATCATTCGGAAGGAGCCCGCATGCTAGGTTACCTTTGTGTGAAACGCAGAAAGCAGTGCGGTGAGGGTGGGCATCCTCACAGCTGTAAAGACAAATGATAGTTGCAGGTGACTTTCAAGACATGAAGGATACTTTGGAGTCCTAAGTTAAGCGATAGCAGGTTAAGCTTTTCCCAGGCGGTGGCGATTTTGGCTGTGTCATAAAAGTGCTATCCCAAAGCCAGAGTTTTCCAGCAAGATTTCAAGTGAATGATTTTGCCTTATTCCTTCTGCATAATCATTTCTAACATGCCATGTACGTTCTGTAATGGGTTGGCAATCCTTGGGCAATATATTTTCTTTCTACTATCTTAGAAATCTTGTCAGTAAAATGAAGACCACTAATATGGATTTCGTATGTGGCTATCATTTTTCTTTGTGCGTTACTTCAGTAACAGGAATGGGCTATGTTGAATGCCAGATCATAATGAGGCCTCCTGGCTCCAATAAATTACATTTGCTCTAGGTCGACTAGCTATGGAATGAGGTCGTGAACCCTCGATCCAAATCGCGACTGTGACAGCCTGCATCTACATACAGAACAACCTGTCCCCGGTCCTTGCTGCCCTACTGTACTTCATCACCCAGCCTGTCAGCCTCGGGGCGCAGGTTTCACAAGAGACTGACAGGAAAGATGTGTCCTGTGCTCAGTCTTCAGCCTCAGACACTAAGAGCCTTACATGTAGATTTTTTTTTTTTGAGAAGAGAATTTCATATCACCTAGGAATAATTAATAGGTTCCGTGTGAGAAATGAAGTCAGAATTCTTGAACTTAGAAATAGTGGCAAAAATAGGATGGTCATGGAAGTATATACTCAGGTAGCATAGACTAACCTGTGGCCATGTTGTGGAAGATTTTCCTCTCTCTGGCTGCCTCCCCCATGTTTATATTCACCCCAAACACAGTGCATGAAAAATGAGAACAAGTGATTTTTTTAAATCGGATAATCTCATTGTGTAAGGAGGAAGCAATTGCTCTATCCAGGAGAGATGTACATGAGAACAGTATTTTGTAATGGTATTAGCATTATCTGTGGCTTCATACTTTTGGTAATGGGATTTCGGAGGGCTGTTCGGCTGTCCCTGATTGTTACACATCTCTGTGAATTTTGTGATGCAATGAAAATGACTGATAGTAAATGTAGTTGTGGAGGTAGGGGTGTCTGCTCATGTGAAATAGTGGGAGAAATCCTGTGCACGTAATAGAAGTTTTTGAAACATGGACAAGTAGCATTTGTGTAGCTCTGTTTCAGGGACATTATGTATACTTAAATCATGTATTTATAATACATATAACATATCAAAATAACATGTAAAAAATAATTACATATCAAAATAACATATCAAGAGCACACATATGCTCTTGATATGAGCAAAGGTATTTTCTTTTGATATTACATATGTTCATATCAAGAGCATAGTTCAAAAATGTTTCTGAAGGAATTAAGGTTGAAAACAGTAATTATACTAAGTCTCAAAACTTCCTTCATCTGAATTCTTAGTGGCTCATGATACTTGATAACACTTTTTAATACTTAAAGTCTAGAGCTTGTTCAATTAAACCTGAACAGCATGTGCAGGCTTCCTTATATGGGAGTTGGAAGGTATTCATTGTCTTAATCAAGGATTGGCAAATCTTTTCTGTAAAGATTCAGATAGTAAATAATTCAAGTCTGCAGTCTATACTGTATCGGTTGCAACTATTCAGTTTTGTCACTGTAATGTGAAAGCAGCCATAGACAACATGGGAATAGGAGAGCATGGCTATATGCCAATAAAACTTTATTGATAAAGACAGATTATGGGTCAATTTGGCTTGTGGGCTGGTTTGTCGACTCCTGAATTTATCTATGAAGCTTTTTAAAAAATTGTCCACCCATTCATTTTCAGAGAGAGAAAGAGAGAGTAAGAGAGCGAGCGAGCAAGCACAGAGGAGAGGGAGAGAGAGAATCCCGAGTAGGCTCTGTGTTGTCAGCACAGAGCCCAACACAGGGTTCTATCCCACCAACGTGTGAGATCCTGACCTGAGCCAAAACCAAGAGTCGGACACTTAACTGAGTGAGGCACCCAGGCTCCCCTAACTATGAAGCTTTTTAACTATAGCGTAATTGAGTAACAATTTAGATGTGGCACCTAGTTGAATCTGTAAATATATCCATCTTTAGCATATGCGTGCCTGCACAAATGTGTGTGTGCGCACACAAGAAGGAGATGACATGTTTATGTGCCTTTTTCAGATCAGTCTAGAATCTCCATATATGTGCTCCACATTGTAAATAAATACTCTGACTCGCTGGGATTGTGGCTGCCTAATCCATCTGAGGTTTTCGCAGTGTGCTCATTGTGGTCTTTTCTCCTCTCAGGTTCATTGCATCATGATCATATGGGCTGCTTAATTAATACTCTTTCGTGGTGATGATGCTATTCACATGGACTTTTTTTTTT
>NC_043717.1:12713100-12798533 GCF_006229205.1 Suricata suricatta
TTTTTTTAACATTTTTTTTGAGCAAAAATATCACTATTTATTTTCATACACATATGCATTACAAGTGTCAACGTTTTCTTCTTGAAAACTTAGAATTGGATCACTTGGCCCTTTCTCTTCTTATCTCCTCCCAATTCACAATGCTTGCATCTTTTAATGGCCAGCATCCTCTTGGACCTGCAGTTGGGTTCAACACATTCAAGCCTCAGCACAATCTTCTTTGTGGTTTTAGCCTTCTTCCGGAAAATTGGCTTCATCTGCCCACCATAGCCACTCTGCTTCCGATCGTAGGACCTCTTTCCCTGGGCATACAGGGAATCCTTGCCCTTCTTATACTGGGTCACTTTGTGAGGCTGATGCTTCCCACACTTGTTGCAGAAAGCCCTTCGGGTCTTCGGAACATTGACCATCTTTGCAGCAGCGCTGTCAGCATGATTAAAATGGGAAATCAGACTTCCACGATCCTCGCCGCACCTCGCCTTGCTTGCGCCTAACAGGAAAGGGCACGTTTGTTTATTTATTTTTTTTATTTTTTTCCCTCCATATTTTATTGTCAAATTGTTTTCCATACAACACCCAGTGCTCTTCCCTTTAAGTGCCCTCCACCATCACCACCACCTCTTTCCCCCTCCCCCTTCCCCTTCAACTCTCAGTTCATTTCCAGCATTCAATAGTCTCTCAAGTTTTGCATCCCTCTCTCTCCCCAACTCTCTTTATTTTTGAGAGAGAGAATGATAGAGCATGCGCAAGGGAGGGTCAGAGAGAGAGGGAGACAAAGAATCCAAAGCAGACTCCAGGCTCTAAGCTGTCAGCAGAGAACCTGATGTGGGGCTCGAGCTCACGAACCTCAAGATCATGACCTGAGCCGAAGTCAGCCACTTAACCAACTGAGCCACCCAGGTGCCCCACATTCTCTTAATTTTTTTTTTATCTTTGCATTTCCTTATGGTGCACCCCACATCAACACCACAGGTGTGGAGAGGCACACCAAAATACATTGGACCAACCTTTCAAAATATTAGCACCATTTGGGGCCTAGCTACTTCCTCTGGGCTTTTAATCCACCGGGTTTTATTGGGGGGAGATGGGCCCAGTGTGTCTCGATGAGGTTTTGGCCCCGCTTTGCCTTCCATGCAGTTGGCTGCCAAACCACCACATTCTCTTCCCCTTAGTCTCCTCCTTTGGAAAAGTAACGGATTCTTAGTACCGGACAGCAGCAAGCAACGATGTCAAGCCCCCTGAGGGAGAAGGGCAGAAACGAAATGGGTTGTGGTGGTGTGTTTGTCAATGTCACGAGCACATGCGTTCATGAATTTTCATGTGATAGTTCAGTCATTTTAACCGTCGATGGTGGTATAGTTTCATGTGCAATTTGCTCTTAGAAACATGTGGGCTTTCAAGGCTTTTATTTTATAATGTTTCCCCCCTTGGTGAAATAACTGGGTAATTCATTTAAAAGAGTGCATCTTCTAGGTCAGACCTGTTTTCCCTGAGAGGTTGCTGCAGTGAACTCTTAGCAGCTACAAGGAACCGGCTACCCTAGCGGCATTGCCGAAAGGTCTCTGCTGGGGCCTCAGCGCTGTTAGCAGAAGGGAGAAAGAGACATGAGGACTTTTCTAACATCTGATGTTTTCATGCATCCACCCTGTGAAAAAGGTGAGGCTACTGAATTCCACTTTGAGATGGGCAACACAGAGAGACAGACAGACCGAGGCAGAGGAAACGGACGAGAGATTTGGGGTGGAGCAACAGGGCCCTTATCCATGGGGCTTTGGATATCCATGGGGCTTCACTCAGAGGCCTCCTAGGAATGGGGCACAGTGAGGCCGAAGAGAAAATGGTGAGGCAGTGGTTCTCTGTTGCCCTTGGCAACGCTGCATGGGGGGCGGGAAGACTGGCATCTTGGGAGTGGGCCTGGTCTGCCTTGGAGAGGTCATGGGCCACCTCACAGAGGTGGAGACCTCGTCGGGGTGGGCTGAGCAGTGTGCTGACCACAAGACTGAACCATGAGCAAGAGAATGTTCCCTGCAGGATACTACAGCTCCATCTGGCTCCTTCTAGCACCTTCTGACCGTGTTCCCTGGGGCATGCTATAGTCCCTATATGGCCCCTATATGTCTTCTTTTTTTTCTACATGTAACTATTCATTGGAGTAGAAATTTGCCAAGAATGAGAGTTGGGAATGAAACAATCCCCAGACTGCTCTTTCCTCCCCCTTTCCTGAGTCACCATGGTATCGGATGGCTGGCTGCAACCATTTACTTCTGATTGAGTGCTCTGATTTCTTCAGTCACTTATCTTCTCCCTCCCCCATTCCTTACCCCTTTCCCCCTCTCCCCACCTCTCCCCACAGCTTCCTAAGAAAGAGCCAGCCTTGAATTCAAGCATAATTGCTCGGTAGGGGGGACTTCCTTGAAAAAACCTCAAATTTTTGGTCTGCAACAGTGGAAATCTGTTTGAACCCTTGAACTTCCTTTATTGTTGAAATGACCACCTACAGAAACATGCTGGGGGAAAGGAGCAGAAGCACAGTGGTCCCTTTTATGGGAAAAACAGTAGCTGGAATTATTTCACTTTTGCAAGAATTCTATAATGAGGAGGCATTTCTGAAGGGAGCGTATGGAGCAAACATTCCACAAGTTGGAGATGTCTGGGCTGTGATTGGAATATTGTAATAATCGATGTTTCTGGCCTCGGAAACAGAGTCTTCATTCTTTTTTGACCACGAGCACAAAAGCTGGTAACTGTAGCATTTCTGTATCCTTGTGTTGCCATTTGCAGGGCTCTGCTGGGGGACTGGGGGTTTCCAGACACACAAGCGACAATGGAGAGGGGAAGGGTTTTTGCCTCTGAAGGAAAATCAGCACGCCGTGACTGTTCTGTATTTTCTAGCGAATGGATTGCGTGAACTCTCTCTGTGAGAGCTAGGCTGTCTTCCATTTATGGAGGCCCCGTTCACTCGGGGAACTAGGGAGGGCTCATGGGTGGACACAAACGGATAGATCTGGAAAGATGTTCGTCTCAGCCTCTTTCCCCCTTCAGCCTGGCTCCAGCCCCCCAGCCCCCCACCATATCATCTTCAAACAGAAATCTGAGCATGTTCTTTGTCTGCTTAAGGAGTGTCTATAGCCCCCACCTCTACAGAAAAAGCTGACTCCTTAGCAAGGCATAGGTCCAAACCCAGTCCACTTTGGTGGTTCACCCTTTCAAGCTCTCCCCCTTCTCCTGGACCCCATCCGGTGCAGGCAGCATGCCAGGTCCCGGGACCCGCCCTGTTCACTTCACCGCATATGCTGTTCCTGCTACTTAACGTAGCCTGCATTCTCTTCTCCACTGGCTGGGACTCCTACTCCGACTTCACACCCCAAGCCAAATGTCACTTCCTCTGCGAAGTCTTCCCTGACTTCCTCATCTGCTCGCGCCAAGAGTTTGCTGCCAAAGTATGTTCATATCATACAGATACTCCTCTGCTCAGGGACTGCCACATGGGACCGTTGTTCTTTGTTCCGTGAGGGTGGGGGCCTCGGCTCATTCTGCTTTGGGTTCTTGGGGCCCAGCACAGTGCCTGGCATCCCCTGGGTGTTCAGTAAATATTTCCTGAATGAATGGATGGGGCCCATGAGGAAAATATGAAAGAGAGTGTGTGTGTGTGTGTGTGTGTGTGTGTGTGTGTGTGTGTGTGCATGCATGTGTGTGCGCGCACGTACAAGAGGGAGAGGGAGGGAAGTTCCAGCAATTTCTGTTGTTACTTAATTATAAGACTTGATGTTCTTGAAATGAGTGTTGAAAGAGGGGATGTTACCTTTAAGAAACAACAAGATAATTCTAACTTCCTTATCAGCCTTCTGGAGGAACACCCAATATTGTTAAGATATGACATCATTCTGTATTTTACGGAGATTCGTGGGTCTATGTGAATTTCAGAAGACATACAGACATACGTACACACAAGCTCTCAGTTGTAAAAACCTACAAATTCAGTTTTTTTTCCACTGAGTTATTATATACCAGGGGTCGGTGGGCTTGCTCTGTAAAAGGCTGGATAGTAAATGGTTTAGGGTTTGTAAGATGTTTAGTCTTTGTCACAAGCACTCAGGTCTGCCTTGTAGCAGGCAAGCAGCCACAGACAATACATAATTTACACATTTTAAAAAATAAACGATATTTATTTCACCTGTTTATTTTTTAATGTTTATTTTAGAGTGAGCACGAGAGTGTGTACAAGCTGGAGGGTGGGGTAAAGAGAGAGGGGGAGAGAGAGAATCCCAGGCAGGCTCCATGCTCAATGTGGAGCCAGACACAGGGCTCAATCTCATGACCCTGGGATCATGACCTGAGCTGAAATCAAGAGTCGGACGCATAACCCACTGAGCCACCCAGGCACCCCATAAAAGAAAATATTTTTAAATAAAGATGCAATTTCTCTACTTCTGAAGGGTAAATATTCAGCCACGATGTTATCTTCAAACTATTTTTTCCTGTAACTTTTTGGAATCCTATAAACCATGTGAAGGGGGAGATAGAGCAGGAGGAAATGCACTGGGAATGGGCAGTTGGGGTGGAATCAGCTTTGTTTTTATTTCAGCCACAGATATTTGTGATGATATTCTTAAGGCTGCCACAAGTAAAATACAATGCAATGTGCAGTCCCAGTTTTTAGAGTAATTTTACTTACTTATGGCCTCCATCGGTCATTTTCTCATTCACAAAGCCTGAACACTCGCTTGGCTGAGAAAGCCAAACTTCCAGAGAGGATTACCGTTTCTCTTTGGCCTGGTGTTGATGAGACCCGTCAGAATTGGGTGTTAGAAAGTATGTTGGTAGACGTTACGGCGTGATCAGTGTATTTGCACTGTTTTGTGACAGGGCTCCAGATTATTCTGCAGAACACTCTAGTGACTTGCTTTTGGATCCATGATAAGAGACCATGGATTTTGTGCATCAATGTCATGCCTTTGGTGAATTTTGCAATTTTTGGTTCTGTCAGTGACAGCCTCTCAAAGCCACGTTCACAAAGGCATTCTTTTAAGCAACCCAAGTCCTGATCACACGTGCTACCACAGAGCACGTGCACAAAAGAACTTCTAAAATTGCCACGTCCTGAAGTGTGAGCTTTGCTGTTATTTATTGTGAGACTTCTCGGATCTTCACTCGGTCACAGAGCCTGTTGGCTTCACCGCATAATATTTGGAAGGCTGTAGACTGTTCTTGCACATCAGGGACTCCCTCTGACAAAACTAAGCGGCAAGAAATCAATGCAGAAAGAAAAAACAATGATGAGTGAATTGCAAATATATCTCTTAATGCCTTATCAGTACGAGAAAGCAAGGTGATGCATTAAGAGAATTCATGCGTTCACTGAATACTGGCCTCTTTTCATTATTGCTCAGTAACAAAAAGGGGGGGATGGGGAGCATAGAGATGCCATCTTCATCATCCTGGCAAGGGCTGGCCCCTCCTGCCCTTCTTGCCCCTCCCTTCTGGGGGGGCTCTGGGCAATTTCCGCCATCACTCCCAGGAGCACTATAGGTTCTTCAGCTGTGCCTGCCTGGGGTGTGTCCCCAGAGGCCTCGGATCCAATCTGTCAGGACAGGAGTTTCTTCCTCGTCACACTTGGCTGCTGTCAATCCAGTGCTGAGGCGGCTTAGAAATTCCCTCAACTTCTTCCATGTTCGGGCTGACTTTGTAGAAAAGAAAAAAAAAATCTCTGCTCTCTGAGGATGTTAGTTCTCAAATCTTTATGCAGCCCTGGAGCCTGTGGTGAATTTTTTCTAAGGGCCAGGGGTCCTTCCCAGGGCGTTTGCCCAACGCTTCTATCTGTGCTGACGTTTCTCTAGCCCGTCTGATACTGAAATGATGCAAAGAGATTGAGAGAGGGTCAAAGCAAGAATAAGGAAAATGAGGAGGTGGGGGCAGGGGGAGGAACAAAGAGCAACTCTAACTGGCAAGGAGCAAATTGAGGGGAATTCTGACCTTGAACTGGTGACTGATCAGCGTAAGTATCACAGGGAAGGGCTTTCCGGAAGCCTCCTCCCTCTGACTTGTCTATATGTATTTGTGAATAGGACCACAAATGGATTATTCCACTGCAAATATTTTCATTACAGGTTTATCTTTGGGTCTTTATGATTCAACATAGATGAGTTCCTTTGATCGATGAATCTTAAAAAGCAGCAAGGGTTACTATGGACTTTTATAAACAGTTTTCCCTTTTAGGAAGCCTGGAAATCTAAAGGGCATGGTCTTGTCCTTCTTACAGGCAGGTTTTTTTGTTGAGAGTCTCCCATGGTTTGCCATCAGCACCAGGAACATTTTATTTTTATTTTAATTTTTAATTTCTTAAAATTTTTTTTAATGTTTAGTTTTGAGAGGGAGGAGGCAAAGAAGGGCAGAGAGATAGAGGGAGGAAGACAGAGGATCTGAAGCAGGCTCTGTGCTTACAGCAGTGAGCCTCATGTGGGGCTGGAATTCATGGTGAGCCTGATGTGAGGCTAGAACTCGTGAACCATGAGATCATGGCCTGAGCCAGAGTCCTTCACCAACCAAGTGAACCACCCAAGGTACTCCAACACCAGGAACACTTTAAGATTGGATTCTGAGCTATTATGTTTGATTTATATAAAATTTTCTATTGAAACTTTTCCCCTTTTCAAGTGGACTTCCCGAACTTCCACAATCTAGTGTATTTCTCAGAATGATAACACTTCAAAATGGCTTTGAGATGTCTAACATTTCTTGCTTGAAGAGAGAACAAAAATGTAGACAAAATGCGTAGGTGGAAAACATGAAAAGAAAACTGTTGACTTTACTGTCTTTGAGAAGCTTGGGTATTTGCTCTGGGCGGCTTACACTTAGATAATGTTGCCTAAACTTACAGAACCACATGTTCCCATTTGTGCACATATGTGATCGAGAGAAAGAATATTTCATACATTTAGTGTGTAAAGAGTAATGGGTTAGAAACTATAGAAGTTGAGAAACCATTAGTCCTGATCACGACTCCCCCAGCCTGGGATTCTCCATCGGCCGGCCATTGGGTATGTACTATGAAAAGCTAAAATGACTCTGATGCACATTCGAAGGTGAGGTCTATTTATAGCAGCTTCTTTCCTAGACACTTCTAGTTTTTTATTGTGAATGTGTCCTGCCTATGCACACTTTTGGAATAAGTAATTCTGTAAATCTTTCCTAATATTTCTAGGTGTTGGGAGCAAACCTGTATTCACCTTACTCATGTACCTTCATGGACTTAAAGATTTCTGTTGTGTTAACTCTGGCTTTCTTTGACAAATCTGGCAGCTGGATGGTGGTTGTAGACTCTCTCCTTAACCTGTCTATGCTGTGGCGTTCTACCTCAGTATGCAGTCGGCTTATCCATTCCCCTTTCTAAAGTGCTTTTTATTTTTTTTTAAAAAGTTTATTTTTGAGAGAGCACAAGCAGGGGCAGAGAGAGAGAGGGAGACACAGAATCCAAAGCAGGCTCTAGGCTCTGAGCTGTCAGCACAGAGCCTCACGCGGGGCTCGAACCAATGAACTGTGAGATCATGACCTGAGCTGAAGTTGGATGCTCAACCAACTGAGCCACCCAGGTGCCCCTCATTCCTTCCCCTTTCTAAGATGAGGTGATATTTTAAACTTTAAAACAGATAAGTATTAACTGAGAACCTACCATGAGCCTGACTCAGAGAGGTTATAAGCAGGTGTCTAATGCAAACAGTTTTGGAAGCTGAAAATAATTTGCCAAACTTGTAATCCTTTTGCTACGACTTTGTTCATTCATCCATTCACCCTTTAACCTGACTTTCATCTTCTTATCTCCGTACCTGCTCTGTCAGCTACTCAAGCATCCACCCCTCCCTCCCTCCCTCCCTCCCTCCATCCATCCATCCATCCATGTGTTTATCCCTTCATCCTCTCAGATGCTGAAGACCTATGACACTCTGGCACCGTCTTGGTATTTTAAATATGAAGGTGACAAAATAGCCCTTGTCTTCTAGAAGCTCAAATCCAAGTGGGGAGACATGCTGACTAAAAATTCCTTGTAAAGATTTGGACCCTCCTGCTAGAAAAGCATTCTTCAACCTTGCAGTGCTAAGGCATGTGTGGGCAACTTAATATTTTCTTCCTGTACTCTCAGACTTCTTATTTATAGGCATAGCAATTTTATAATGATTTATAAAGGTATACTTTAAGAGTGGAAATAAATATAGAGGCAGGTGCTGTGTGGAATTAAGGGGCTTGGGGGTGTGGGAATTCAGTCGGGACATGGCTGAGAATTTAATGGTGTTAAAAAGACTCGCCATTTTTTTTTTTTTTTCAGAAACAGGACACTAATGATTTTTTGTTTCTTGGGAAGGAGAGGGCAGCAGTGGGTTCTTAATCGTGAAATGCAATTGTTTACATTTTTAGTTAGTGTTATTCCTGTTATGAGCTGCCCTAGGCAGCTACATCAAAGGCAGCGTGTGTGTGTGTATGTGTGGGTGTGGGTGTGGGTGTGGTGTGGTGTGTTGGCCTGGATCATAGAGACAGACCTGGTCTGTCCGACTTGGATTTAATTTCATTGTTTGAATAGGAAATAAGTTAGTGTGTTCTTTCTAGCGCAGAGTCATTTTCTCCCTGTCTTGTTTTCTAGCCGTCAAGTCTGTATTTGCATTTTAATTAAGAAAGAAGACAACTCTTGCAGCTGAAATTTTGATGAAAGCTGTGAATATTTACCATTGGAGAGAGGCTTGTTAACATAAGGCTACCTGTTTAAACGATAGTTTTAAACTTTTATACTATGGCTGATTTTTTCTTTGTTATGCTTCATATTTTTAATTAATGCTTTCCTTTTTAAAAGTAAGAAATAACTGCCAGAGTCACGTGAATAAATCTTAAGTGTATGTCTTGATAAGTTTTCATGTGTGTACACACATCTGGTCACTAAGCAGATCCAGATATAGAACATTTCCAGTGTTCTAGAAAGTTCCTTTGTGTCCCTTTCCAGTCAATAGTCATACCACATATCCTGAAACAGTAATACCCTACTCTTCTGACCTCTATCATAGATTCATTTTGCTTATTTTTGGCCTTTATCCAAATAGAATCAGACAGTATGTATCTTTTGTGGGGCTTCTTCTGGTCAGCATTATGCCTATGATATTCATCTATGTTGTATATTGAAGAGGTGTTCTTTTTTTTGATTGCTGTGTTGTATTTTTATATAATGACTGCTTTTGACTGCTTCTCCAGGTGTGTTATCTTAAAACTTTAATGGCACTTACTGAGCTAAAATATTCCTTTTTAAAAAATATATTTATTTATTTTGGTGGGGGTAGGTGGGGGGAGAGAGAGAGAGAGAGAGAGCACACACGCGCTGAGTGAGAAGCAGGGATCCCAAGCTGGCGGTGCAGAGCCCTCAGCGAACCCACAAGATGAGATCATGACCTGAGCTGAAATCCAGAGTTAGACACCTAACCAAATGAGCCATGCAGGTGCCCCCCCCCAACCTTTTTTTCCCTTTAGATTTTATTTATGTATTTTCAGAGAGAGCATGTGATCAGGGGAGGGGCAGAGAGAGAGAGAGAGAGAGGGAGAGAGTATATATCCACAGTGCAGAGCCCAGTGCAGGGCTCCAACTCATGCTGGGACTCGAACTTGAGATCATGACCTGAGCTAAAACCAAGGGTCCGACACTTAACCGACTGAGTTACCCAGGCACCCCTGAGCTAAAATATTCTATTTCTCTTCTATTTATATGTAGTTGTTTGTTTCCTCCGCTGTGATGTAGTTGAGGTCCATGATCATCAATCCGTTAACAGGTTTTGTTTTTAATACCTACTAAGTATACAGCATCACTGGGGAAAGATGTATGAGACACCATCCCTGCCACCAACGATTTCACAATTCACTGAAAGTAAATAAACTTTATGCTTTTATTCACAGATAAAACGATCAAGGTTTCGCCTGGGTTCTAAGAAAGTGGAATTGCGACCAGAGTTTCTTTTAGTTGGGTTTGTTTGCGTTCTTTGTTTTGTTCTGGCAACAGGGGTTGATCCCAGTGATAGAAGCAGCTAACGATTCAGCCCATCAATCTGTCAGCTTTTATTGAAAGCCCACTTACTATGTGCTCAGCGTGTGCTTCATCTAGATGGTTCTCTTCTGATCCAGTTTCTTACCCTCAGTGCTATTGACATTTAGAGCTAGATAATTCTCTGTGGTGGGGGCTGTCCTGTGCACTACAGGGTGCCTGGTGGAACCCCTGGCCTGTACCAGTTAAGTGCCATCTACTTCTTCCCCGCCCCTCAGCCATGGCAACCGAAAATGTCTCCAGACATTGCTGGGTGACCCTTGGGGATCAGAATCACCCCCAGAACTGCTGTCCTAGTCATACCACTAGTGCTTCGACATTTTAGTTCATACGCCATTTTGGATACTTACTGGGGGTGTCTGATAGGAGGAACCGAGGAGACACTTTGGAGGCATGGGGAAGGTGGTCTCCAGGTGCTCTGCTCTGTATGTGGATGCGCGAGGCACACAGATCTCACTTCTGGGGCAGAGAAGAGTATGAAGCCATGAAAGCAGAAATCGGTCAGCTTTGCTGGTAGCTATTGATAGGGCAAATGGTCAAACTCAAAAGTGGCACTTCTGAAGAATGTGCTGGCAGTCTGAATCTCTAAGTGATTTTTCTGGCTTTTGAACATTCAAGAACTCCTAAGACCACCACAGTTTGGAATTCTGCCTTTAGTCACAGGCCTGGGGTAGACATAAAGTTCCCATAGTGCTTTTAATTATGAGGTTTCGACCAGGGTACCAACTGGCTTTTGCAGCTGGAGTATGATCAGAGAAAATCTTGTCCTAAAATATGAGAAAAATTGAATAATAAAAGCACCACGCTGATGGCTTTTCATTTATTTGGGTAGAACCTGCCTGGTTCCAGGAAGGATTTAGTGTGGTTGCCCATCATTGTACGTGCTTTCTTTGGTGTTGGTTTAGTATATCAACCAAGTGGAGACATATGGGGGAAACATCAGAATGATGGCTCAGAGGATGACTTGAGAAAGCATCTCCTCTTCCATATAACCTTCAGAAAGGGCCTCCCCTAACCAGACCATCAGTGAAATCATGAATTAATTGTAGACTTGGAAGGGTTAGCAGGAGAGCCTTCTCTGTCTTGCCTCTGACCCTCTGTCTCCTTGGACACCTGCTGGTTAGGCGCCTTTGGCGGCTCTCAGGCTGGGGAAAAGATACCCTGGCAGGCTTAGGTGGGCATCAAAGACACTGGGAAGGAGCCCAGCCCGGTTTCTGGCAATCCTGTCTGTCACTGGGTTTTACGCCTGTGTTCAAAATATTTCATTTCTTCATCTGTGAAATGGAGATAATCCTTCCTCACCTTGCAGGGCTGTTGGGAGGATTAATTAGCTAATGTTCCTCAAGTGCTTTGAAGATGAAAAGGCTTGTGGAAGTGCTAAGTAGTATTAAGAAAGACAGTAAGTGCCTGCTGGAAGTGCCCTGATTTTCCTCATTCGCTTTCAGCCATTGTGTCCCTCTTGACTTGTATGTGAGATTCATGGAGCAAAGCGCCGGCGTGGTGGGCAGGACGATGCGCTGATCACTGGAGAACAAAGACAGTGCCACTTTATGTTGTGCCTTGGTGCTAATTTGGCTTATCAATTGGCATGACTTATAAGGATTCTTAGCTCAGAATGTTTTGATCGTTGAGTTTTGATAGTTATCCAAGGTGAGCTCAGTGGACTTGGAGTCAGAGGGAGGAAGTGGGGTCAAAGAGGTCAAGCCAGATGGCTTTCAGTTGGAAGGATTGCTGGAATGGAGGTCATCTGGGAAGTTGTGAAAGGTGAGAAGACTGCCTGGGAGAAAGAAGCTGCGAGAAGAAAGCTGTGTTTGCTTTTACAAACAGGAATAGAAAGAACTTCCGCTGTCTTAGCGGTAGCTTGCTTCATGCCTTCCGATCATGTCTTTCATGAGACAAATTTCTCCTTCCCAGCACAGACTTAGAAGAGGGGTTCCATGCGGGTCCCTGTACCAAGAGGATGGATTGACTGGGCATGTCCACTGCAGCTAACCAGTTCATCCTTTGCTGCCCTAAGGTCTGGGTGTGAGGATGGGGCTTGCAGTGAGGAGGCTGAATGCCACACTGCGTTGGGAAATGGCTACCGCTCTCGGGCTGGTGGCTTCTTTAGATCTTGCAACCTTCTCAGGATCTTTTCTAGGCTTGTTATTGTTTGTAATGACTCCCTTGAGCTGGAAAGAAGAAAAAGAATAGTACAAGCACTACTCAGTCATTTGTTGATGTGAATCTTGTAATCTTTTAAAAAATTCCAGTATAATTAACTACAGTGTTATATTAGTTTCAGGTGTATAATCTAGTGATTCAAAAATTCTCTACATAACTCAGCACTCATCATGATAAGTGTACTTTTAATCCCCTTCATCTATTTCTTCCATCCCCCCAGCCACCTCCCCTCTGGCAACAACCAGTTCTCTATAGTTAAGAGCTCTTTTTGTTTGTCACGTTTTTCTTCATTTGTTTTGTTTCTTAAATTCTACATATGAGTGAAATCATAGGGTATTTGTTGTTCTCTGACTCATTTCACTTAGCGTTATACTCTCTAGATCGATCCAAGTTGCAAATGACAAGATCCCATCTTTTCATGGTTGAGTGATTTTTCATCCCATCTTTTCATGGTTGTGTGTGTGTGTGTGCGCGTGCATGCACGTGCGCGCACACACACCCACACCCACACACACATATACCACATCTTCTTTACCCAATCATCTGTCCTTGGACACTTGGACTGCTTCCATAATTTGGCTATTGTAAATAATGCTGCTATAAACACAGAGATGCATATATCTTTTTGAACTAATACTTTTGTATTCTTTGGGTAAATACCCAGTAGTGGAATTACTGCATTATATGGCAGGTCTATTTTTATTAAAAAAAATTTTTATGTCTTTATTTTATTTTGAGAGAGACAGAGAGCTAGTGGGGGACGGGTGGAGAGAGAGAGAGGTAGACACAGAATCTGAGGTGGGCTCTAGGCTCTGAGCTGTCAGCACAGAGCCTGATGCGGGGCTCACACCACGGACTGTTAGATCATGACCTGAGCTGAAGTCGGATACTCAACCAACTGAGCCACCCAGATGCCCCATGGCAGGTCTATTTTTAATTTTTTGAGGAATCTCCATACTGTTTTCCACAGTGGCCACATCAGTTTGCATTCCCACCAAGAGAGCAAGAGGGTTCCCTTTTCTCCACACCTTTGCCAACCCTTGTTGTGTCTTTTTGATTTTAGCCATTCTAATAGGTGTGAGGTGATATCTCATTGTGGTCTTAAATTGCATTTCCCTGATGACTGGTGATATTGAGCATCTTTTTATGTGTCTGTTGGCCATCTGGATGTCTTCTTGGGAGAAATGTCTATTCATGTCTTCTACCCATTTTTATTTGGATTATTTGGGGGGTTTTGGTGTTGAGTTGTATAAGTTATTTATATATTTTGGATGCTAACCCCTTATCAGATATATCACTTGCAAAAGTCTTCTCCCATTCAGTAGATTGTCTTTTTTGTTTTGTTGATTGTTTCATTTGCTGTGCAGAAGTGAATCTTGTAATCTTAAAAATTCCATCTATGTCTTTTGAGAAGTTTCTCTGGCCATTGATTCTGAAAACCATCTTGCTTTAGACTTTGGGTATGCTCCTGAAATGCTGAGGGCAAACGAGATTTTGATAAACCAGGTAATTTTAGGGGTCCCATGGAAGCTTGCCATTTAAATGATAGAGTAAATCCTTGCATAAGGCAAAGTATCTGGAATATTCTATAACTTTCAAGAACTTACTTCTGTTGACTTTATCAAATGTATGTGTGGTGGGGGTGGGGGGAGGGAACAAAAGTAAAGACCAAGAGGCAACATATGGCAGATTCTTCCCCGAAGTGACCCTCTGAAAGGGTTGTGCTTATATCATTTTGGTTGGATGGATCAGAATGACATAACGATGGTCAGGAAGCCAGAGAGAAAGCTGAGAGGGTTGCATTTATAGGTCTTTCTCTTTAAATCAGGTCTGCTTATGATCTGTCTGGTATTTATTCTCCTTCGTTTCGGAAACTTAGACCCTGGATTCCCTTCTATTCAAAGGCTGCTGGGCAATCTTGTGAGGAATGGGAGAGTTCATTCTGCTCAATATCCGGTGAGTGGAGCTCAACCATGATGGAGCTCAGCCTGTCAGACTCCCAGAAAAATGTCCATTACATATTCCAGCTGTTCCTTAAACATGCTCCCTAAGAGCTGTCTCCATTTGTTAGCTGTCAGAACCATGTAGAAGAATTGCTCCAGACCCTTGGATGTCATCAGCCACCTTTGTTTATACACCATTTCCCCTCTCCATTAGCCAATCAGTGTTTGGCAAAGAGAAAGCCCAGGCTCAGAACTTGCCATGTGGAGTTGCTACCCCAGCCTTGGTTTCCCAGCAAAAGGAAATTAAGGAGGAATTTGGTTGTTGATGTTTTACCTCCTGTTCCTAACACCCGAGGAGGGCTACCCGAAGCTGAATTCAAGCACCTCCACTGACATTGGCCAAGATGGAGGTCTGAGCTCATGCGTCCCCTTGGGGACTAGATCCCATTATTCCTGGGAAAGGAACACTTGGTTGCCCAGAGCATTAAGATAGGGAACGTTGATTCCACTTCTCAACGCTCCTGCCTGGAGTCATCAGAGATGCAGGCAGGCTGAAGCAAGTGACTTCTCAAAACTTTGATTCTCTGAGTCCCATGGGCATTGGAACTAGAGAATTTAGGGTTCAAAGAGTGGGGATGTTCAGCTAGAATTTTTCTCACAAACCTGGATGCATTTTCCCTGTGAGACAAAAAATGAAAAAAAAGGTCGTTCCGTCTTCTAACCCAAGTGATTTGGACTTTTCAGAAATCCCAGTGGTGTGCTGGCGTCACCTTGGAGCAGCCCTCGAGAGCTGATCGCAGACATCTCTCCCCAGCCTGGGTTCCATGACATCATGTTGGTAGCTTGAAATCTGTCACAGTGGGAATATTTACACTGTGGAAATGGTCAAATGCTTCAAATCAAGGCTCCCTGCCCAAGCTGGCTGTTCAATACCAGCACACACAGGAAGCTTTTCTCACCCCTAACATGCTCTCAGCCTCGCTTGTGGAACAGTTTAGCTTAAAGGGCGAGGACTCGCTCTGTGTGCTTTCATCGCGTGTACGTGTTGTGTACAGGCCGAGTGCCCTTTGTTCTCTCATCTGCTACAGTCAGCATGAGAGTGAGCATTGTGGGGCACTGTGGCAGATCACCTGGGTGATGATTCTGCTCCCTTCGCTAATAAGCTATGTGACAGGTCATTTCCCCTCTTTGGAGCTCAGCTTCCTCCTCAGTATAATAAGTTGGATCATTAGATGATTGCTAAGTTTCCTTTTGGCCTCAACATTCTGTGATTCAGTGAGTGCTTAGCTGCTGGAAAATGTCATGTCTTTGAAGGTTCGGCACCTTCAGAGCTCTCTCGTCTTCTCTCTGGAT
Source organism: Suricata suricatta (assembly GCF_006229205.1). Taxonomy (NCBI): domain Eukaryota; kingdom Metazoa; phylum Chordata; class Mammalia; order Carnivora; family Herpestidae; genus Suricata; species Suricata suricatta. The sequence continues at coordinate 12,728,629 of NC_043717.1, forward strand.
CTTGGGCTTCCAACAGTTCCACCCGTATCTAGACTTCTGCCTCCAGCATGAATGAATGGGGTCGCCTAGGGGACAACCATCATTAATTAGTTCATTTTTTAAAAGTTTATTTAATTTCGGTAGGGAGTGTGCAGGGCATGGGAGGGGCAGAGAAAAAGGGAACGAGGGAATCCCAAGCAGAGTCTGCACTATTAGCATGGAGCCCGACTTAGGGCTCCAGATGACGAATTATAAAATCATGACTTGAGCCAAACCAAGAGTCAGATGCTTAACTGAGGCACTCAGGCGCCCCCAATTAGTTCCTTTTATCTGGAGGTGTCAAAGCACTTTCAAGGCAGCAGTCAGTTACCCTTCATGGCTGCTTTGGGGAAGAAGGCTGCAGGAGCATGCCTGTTTTATAAGGGGTCTGTCATGGAGGTGAACTGAAGGTCTGTAGTTACTTCTCTTGCGCAGAAAAGAGCCTACTTCTGGCCTTGAAGAGGTTACAGTTTTGAGATTAGTAACCCCAGTTCACTTGGCATGCTCAGCCTGGCGGACATGTTGGCAGAGCTCTATATATTTTCCATTTCCACAAAGTGGAAATCCACCTGGTGAGGTTTTCGCCAATCGAGAAGATTTTGGAATACATGCTTAAATAAAGCACTCCTCAAAATTCTCTTCAAAATAAAAGAAGAGTGGTATGGGTTTGTATTGGGGATTGAAGGTGGACTTAACGGAATTATAAATGAGATCAAATCCACCTTTTTGGGGTGCCTGGAAGGAGAAGGGGTGCTGAGAGGAGTTGGGACTGACCAGAGTTGGGCAATTTTGTGGTTTTGCTTAGAATCTTGTGAAGACACATCGGCCCATATTTCGGCACCTGCAGAAATATGTGTCCATGCAGTGAGCCGTCTCTGCCCAAGTGGGCCAACTCATGTCAGCAGTTAACTATGTGTGTATGAGGCCACTTCCCCTTGGATCAGGAATCCTGAAAGCTTTGCTGATTGTGAACAGTGAGTTACCTGCCTCCCCTCCCCCCACCATCCCGACTGGGCTGTTCCCGCTCAGTGGCTGTGGCTGGGATTCCCACACCTGAGGGTTTGGGCCCCTGGGGCCACTACCGAAAGCATAAGCTATGTGACGGGCTGGCAAAGAAGTAACTTCCTCTGGGATTCAGCCTCAGAGGAAAAGCAGAGCTCTGTTCTGTACAGACAGCAGAGGCCGGTTGCAAACCTTTTAGCTTCCAACAGTGGCCCAAATCAGAGGTCTTCAAACATTTCTTGTTAATTATATTGAAAGAAATTAAGGACCCTCTTATACATTTAATAGTTGACATCTAAATTTTTATAAGTTTAATTTGTTGCAAAAAATGCATTTTCCAGCACCTTGTGTGTTCTCACTATTTATTTAAAGTGTGATCCACTAACACCAGCACCCCCTTGAAGTGTGTTCAAAATGCAGAATTGGAAGTCCTTCCCTGGCCCCGCTGAATCAGAATCAACATTTTAATATGCTTCCCAGGTGATTTATGTGCACATTAAAGTCTGAGAAGCACTGGTGTATATCATATACAAACTTTAAGTGTATCTTCATCAAAACCTTCCCATTTGTGAAAAAGGGTCTGTTATGTGCCCTAATTGGAGAAGCCATTTCTTATTGCCAAACTATCAGCCAAAGCAGACTTGCCGTTAGTAAAAAGAATTGACTTGTTCATTGATTCAAGCGAATGCATTAATACGTGTGCTTGGCCAGTCTTCTCCCTTCTGAGTTCTATCCTAGGATGAATGGGTAGCTGTGTGGCTAGATAAATACATAAGGCACAAAGCTGTGCCATGAATTTGCCACTGGGATAAAATATGGCACTGTAGCCTTCCATATTTCTTATTGGAGCTTTCTGTATTTAACTCTTGGGATTCTCCCTCTAACGTGATGCTGTCTGAAAGTGTCCCTTTGTTTGGGTGCCAGATTTTTCCTGTTGGGGATGATGCATACTAGTAAGGTTGGGGGTGGGTGGGAAATATACCCGAGGGGTAAGAAGGAGCAGGAGAGCATGGCTAGGGCAGGTTAGCTTGAGAGAGGCAAACATATGGAAGCCGAAGATCTGGAAAGAGAATCTCCTAGAGCTCTCCATATGCCCTTTACTGCCAGAACATTTTCGGGGACTCTAGTGGTAGGTGAGGCCCAGTCTTAGAACATTGATTCGGAAGAATGAGTTAATACCCTTTTGGAACTTCCTGGATTCCAGACTTTTAATCTCCCTTCTGCCCTTGAATTCACAAGTGTGTGTGTGTGTGTGTGTGTGTGTGTGTGTGTGTGCGTGCATGCATACGCACGCTTGCCCAAATATATTAAACAGAAGAAATTTAGCACCAGTTTACCACAGCCAAACACAGTGCCTGCCCTGTAATCTACTCATGAATTCTAACTTCAGCTTAACTTGTAAAATATTTATTTCACACTTATTGTGCACCAGGCACTGTACCACGCATTGTAGATATGTAGACATGCAAACACTGGTGGGAATCATACAGGGATTTTCGTAGGATTTGGAAAGAAGGGATGGCAAGAAACTCCCGGTGTTAACCTGGCGGCTCAACCTCCTTATTAGAGGGGAAGTTCCTAAGGAAGGGATAACGAAGTCTATTAAAGACAATACGCGGCTGCCTGTGTCTGTGCGCATGCGCGCGCCTTACAGTTCAAGCCATCTCAGACCCGTGCTGTTATCCAAATGCTTTAATGTTTAATTCCCTTTGATTTGGTCCACAGTAACATCAAGTGTTTCTGTGGGCAATTCCAAGGCATCTGAGGAGCCTTGCTGGGAATTAAAATCCGGTAAGACCTTCAGAGGAATTGGAGAAGGGAAACTTCATTGGTTTTTGGGCCAGTCTTGTAATTTCATTTTGTTTTCTGTCTGAGACACACATGCACAGGGTCTTTTGTCACCCATTAGGTATGAGTCCTGTCAATCACAAGATTGAAGATGAGTAAAATTGGCAAATGCTTGGCTGGGGAGAAAGCAGAGCCATTATGCCCACCGTGGCTGGGGCAGCCAGACCAACCCAGGATGCATGCATCAGACAAGAAATGGGGTAGAGATGTTCTATTGCTTTCCTTGAGCTCTGGCCTGTGGCAACTTGTGGACTTTGGTCCTGGGATCAAGTTAGTACTGAGTTGCCATCAACCTTACTGTTGTAAAATGAGCTTCTCCCTTTGCTGCTGGAGGTGAGATTGTTCTGGGTGTTTGTGGAGAGAATGTTCTCTGGGTGGTATCACAGAACTTCTCACCAATACCGTCTGGGGCTCCTTGGCTGCCGTTCCCCCCACTCCGTACCTGCCACTGTGGCTCTCGCTGCCTCCCCTCGCCTTGGCTGTGGCATTCACAAAAGGGGCGCAAGGCTCCAAGCGTGGAGGTTTGGACATCGTTGAACACCCAGAGGCCAGTGGCTCTCAGTGCCAGGTCTCTGCGTCTCTCTTCGTCTTTGTCTTTAATTTGGTAATTTAAAATGTTTATGTCATTTCAAACTTACAGAAAAGTTGCAAGAATAATGCAAAGAGCCCTTTCATGACCCTGACATTGCCTTTTTGTAATGTTGACATTTTTGAAGAGTTCGTGCCAGTTACTTTGTAGAATTTTCCTTATTCTGATTTCTCCTGATGTTTTTGCCTTGTTCTGTACAGGTTAGATACCTTTTCTTTTCTTTCCTTATCTTCCTTTCTTCCTACCTTTCATCCGTCCGTCCGTCCATTGAGCGCTGAACATTTATTAAGTAAAGTGCTTACTTTTAAAAAAATATTAAAAAAAATAACCCCTCTCTTGAAACACAGCTCACTTATTTGAAACGTAGAGTTCATTGGTTTTTAGTAAAGATGTGCAGCCATCACCCCCAAAATAAGCCTCTGTACCCATTAGCAGCTGCTCCCCATTTCCCCTCCCCGCCAGCCCCTGGCCACCACTCACCTATTTCCATCTCCATGAAACGAGACACTTCATATAAATCGAATCACACAATATGTGGCCCTTTATGGCCTCTTTTACTTAGTGTAACGGCGGGAAGGTTCATCCACATTGTAGCGTGTCAGCGTGTAGTGTGTAGTGTGTCAGCACTTCACTCCTTTTTTAAAAATTTTTTTCACGTTTTTTATTTATTTTTGAGAGAGACAGAGCAGGGGAGGGTCAGAGAGGGAGACACAGAATCTGAAGCAGGCTCCAGGCTCTGAGCTAGCCATCAGCACAGAGCCTGACATGGGACTTGAACCTACAAACTATGAGATCATGACCTGAGCCGAAGCCGGATGCTCTACTGACTAAGCCACCCAGGCGCCCCAGCCCTTCATTCCTTTTTACGGCTGAGGAACAGTCTGTCGTATGGACGTGCCTCGTTTTGTTCATTCATTCATCAGGCGTGTTGTTTCCACCCTTTGGTCTTTATCAGTAATGCTGATAGCACCATTTATGTACAGGTTTTTGTGTGATCATATATTTTTATTTCTTTCTGAGAAATGCCTATGAATGGCACCGCGGGGTCCTATGGGAACTCTCTATGTCCTTTGCAGGAATAGGTCATGCGGTTTTGACCTGTTTTAGTCCTGTGAGGCCCGAGGGTAGGGAGGCCCGAGGGTAGGAAAGGAGTAAGGTGTTACACGGCAGACCCAGGTGGCTCTCTGCGGGACCCAGGGTGCACTGCCATTTTTATGAGCACAATAAGCTCATCTTCAGCAACTCCTGGTCTCGTTTCCCAGAGACTGATGGCCCTCCTGGGTCTGTGATCCTGGCCAGAACTAGGGATTTTTGATTTTCAGCCTCTCCTGAGGGGCACCTATAAACCATGACCCCCCCCTCCCTGGAGCACGAGGGACCGTGAGCCCCATATCTACAGGCTGTTCGGCCCCATCAGCCCTCATCTCATCTGGAAGCGCCTTTTCTAGCTTTGCCCCCAAACAAGGGCCCAAGTTAGAGCCTTGTGGTTGCCAGCCCACTTTAATTGGGTCCTTCATTTCACAGTCTGTTATTTGTGTGGTGGAGCCTGGGCCTTGACCGGAAAGCCATGTTTTTTTTTTTTTTTTAACTCAAGAGTTTAGTAAGATGTTTGATGGAACCTAGTGATTCATCTATTCTATGAAGAAGGGGAGGAGGGTGTGTTCGTGTGTGCGCGCGCACGCACGTGGTGAAGAGGGATATGGCGTACTGAGGGGAAGTTACCCGTAGAACAGAATCAGATCAGGCTGGAAAAACCGCTGCTTTCCAGCCCCTGCCCACCAGGGCCTTTCACTCCTAGAATGACCAAAGGGTCTGGCAGTGCAGTCTCACTGATGTAGGCCCCCTGGTGTAGCTATCCACGGCACTGGCACTGCCAGGTGAGACCTTCATCACCTATGGCTTGGGGCACTCAGAGCAATTTCTTCTGCTTTGTCAAACTAACCTGGATTTGGCGTGGATTTCCTTTCCTGACTTCTACCACAGACGGGTTTGGGCTCCAACCCTGGCTCTGAGTGACCCTGGACAAGTAACTTAACCCCTTGGAGACCAGTTTTCTCATCTGTAAAATGGGAATAAGAATAATACCTACTTCATACAGTTAGTGGGCAGATTAAATAGGTTGACAGATATAATACCTTCTAATTAGAAGGTTCTTAGAGTTTTTACCTCCGTTTATTGTTATCATTATGCTATGCTCCATACACTATGGGAATTGGCTCAGCTCAGATATTACCTCCTCTATGAAGCTGTATCTGAGTGTGTGTCTGTCTTGCTTACTACTTGTTCAGTACCAAGCCAGGTGCCTGGCATATAATAGATGTTCAATAAATATTCTTCAATGAATGAATAAGTGAATGAATGAATACATTTCCCTGGGAGCAATCCACTTCTCCTTCAGGCTTGTATTTTTCATTTTAAAAAAAATTTTAAAGCATATGTACATGCAAGTGGGGGAGAGAGGCAGAGGGACAGAAGGACAGAGAGAGAGAGAGAAGGAGAGGGAGAGGGAGACAGAATCTTAAGCAGGCTCCATGGTTAGTGCAGAGGCTAGCACAGGGCTTGATCCCATGACCCTGGGATCATGACCTGAGCTGAAATCAAGAGTCAGATGCCCAAGCAACTGAGCCACTTAGGCGCCCCTCCTTGAGGCTTTGATAGCACTCTGTCCCTACCTTCATTCATGGAGTTTTCTCCGTTTACCTTTATTGGAGTTAATTGTGCTTATCCAGATGGTCAGCCCTTGAGGAGTAGAACCTGGGTCAATTGTTGTGGCATTTCCTGTGAGGCTCTGCGTGGAGGCAATAACTATTTGATAAATAATCCTTTTTGGAAACGATGGTCTTAAAACATTAAATTGCTCAGTGCTTTTTTTTCCTAACTGGATACAAACACAGAGACATATACATACAGAGAGAGCACCCCTCCAACAATTTCATGGCATGTGGCTTTCTTTGTTTTTTCCTAAAGGAAATGATAAAGGTAAAAGTTAAGGAGGTAGGTGACATTGGGAGCCAGTGACTCACAATAAATAAAAATGTGAGTTCAGTTCAAAGAATGTATTGATGTTAAAGTTTTATTGGAGTTTAACAATTTTAGAAAATATATAGTTTTCATTCTTTGAACTCCTTCAAATGTGTGTGTGCGCGCGCGTGTGTGTGTGTGTTTAAATGAAAGTACACAAAAACCCTTTGGTTCTCTCTGAAAAAAATAATGGATTATTAGCAGTGGGTTCTGAATTTCAAAGCTCATCACTGTTACAGTTCCTCGAGTTCATGGTTGGAAATGGCTCTGGTTTTCTCGTGGGGAACCAAGGCCTAACACCTGTCTCTTCTTATGCATGGCTCATTAGAAAGAACAAAAAGTCACTTGGCCAGTGGGCCAGAATAGAGCAGAGTTGGTTCACATGAAGACCAGGCCTTCTCCTGGCTGCCCAGATGACAGGTGACAGATCAGAGGGAGGTGGATCCTGAAGAGGTCTCACCGTGTTGTTGAGGATCAGGTAATACATGACCAAGCTGGGAAGTAGAGAAGTGAGTTATGTCCGATGAAAGAAGTCATGTGCATCAAAGCAGAGGTGTGGAGTGGGTCAAGGCAATTTTTCTTCACTTTGACCTTTGAATGTATGGATTAGTCACTGAAGTTTTGGTAAGCTGGTCAAAAATTTTTTTAAGTATATTATCCATGGGGTGGCAGAGGGTGGAGGAGGGTGCTGTACTTATATGTGGTCATTGGAGAACCCAGGTTCCTTCTGTCTTGTGGCTCCACCCTCCCTTAGGGCCTTGGGGTCCTCCACCAGATCCCCAAATCCAGCCAGCAGCAAGGGCAGGAGGATGTGGAGGAGTTTTTATTTTATTTTATTTTACTTTATTTTGTTTTATTTTACTTTAAAGAGAGAGAACAAGAGAGTGCACGTGTGAGTGGAGGAGGGGCAGAGGGAGAACTAGAAAATCCCAAGCAGGTTCTACACTCAGTGCAGAGCCCAATGTGGGGCTCGATCCCATGACCCCAGGATCGTGACTTGAGCCTAAATTAAGCATCGGAAGCCTGACTGACCGAGCCACCGAGGTGCACCTGAGGGCAGTTTTTAAGGGCTGGGTCTGGAGATGGCATTCATCCCTTCACCACACTCCATCGGCCAGCCTCATCATGGGCACGCCTACGCTCAGGGAGGCTGGGAAACGGGGTTTAGCAGTGTGCCCAGAGCAAAGGCAAATGGGTTTGGTGAAAAAATAGTTAATCTGTGCCACAGAAAACAAACTGGAAACTTCCCTGTTAGTTGCCATACGGAGGGACAGGGTATTTTACTGTGGTTTTGAAAAATGCTTGATTTAAAAACTGCTACCAGCATGTCTCCGAGAAGGGGCCAGCACTGAATGAGCCAAGGGCAATCACGGGCAATCATTTGTTCAAACAATTTTCTGTTAATGCCTGACCCAGAGTAGAGGCTTATCTTGGGCATGGGAACCATAGCGCCAGGACAACTGCCTGTCCCCTTAGAGCTGGCATTTGTCAGAGACAGGCAATTGAATGTACCAATTTCCTACAACATGAGGACAGCGTGGGGGAAAGTAGGGGAGCATATAGGCAGAGACCTAGGTCTGAGAGAGCCAGAGAAGTTTCCAGAAACAAATGACATTTACACTGACACCCAAGACATAGCCAGCTGAAGGGAGGCAGGGAAGTGGCATGGGTAAGTATGTATTATGAAGGGGGCATAGCTCAGTGGATCTTAGCCTTGATTGCAGAGAAGCGCCAGAGTGCAGGCTTCACTCGAGACAGGCTGGAGTCTGCTTCTCCCTGGGGTTGGCAGGGTGCAGGTGCAGCCTCTGTATTGTCAGCTTGCCGTTTCAGGAAGCCAGTGAGCAGACACACATGGCTGCTTTAGAAAGAACCCATTGGAGGGCACCTGGGTGGCTCAGTCGGTTAAGCATCCGGCTTCGGCTCAGGTCATGATCTCATGGTTCGTGAGCTGTGCTGACAGCTAGCTCAGAGCCTGGAGCCTGCTTCCAATTCTGTGTCTCCCTCTCTTTCTGACCCTCCCCTGCTTGCGCTGTCTCTCTCTGTCTCTCAAAATAAATAATGAAAAAAGTTAAAAAAATAACCCATTGGGATTCATCTGGTCAACATGGGGTCCTACACATCATGGAGGGATCCACGGACTATTGTTTCTGGACCCATCTTGGGCCTGTCAGTCTGTTCCCTCAGAAGGAGAACAGAGGGACTCCCAAGCCGTGGGCCTACATGCTAAACAGGCTTGGTTTTTGTAGGCCTCATGCCTTCTCCAGGCCACGCCATTTTGTTTGTGTGTCTGGAAGCCCCTGGAATACTCTTGGTAGCAAATACAGACCTCCTTCCCCATGAGGAGTTCTACCTTAACCTGAAAAGCAAACACTTTGTTCCTGTTTTGAAAGCATAAAGCCTTCATCTTATGATTCTAGCATTCAAACTACCGACTTGGAGTTGTAAACACATTGGAGCTGCGTATTGGATCGAAGTCAGGGCTGTGTCTCCGAGGCTGTGAGGTTTGGGGGCAGTCATCCCAAATAAAGAGGATAGCTTGTTTAAGAATAAAACCGAAGGGAAGGTTCAGATTCATTTTTACTATTTTCACCACAGAAAAGCTATGGTTACTGTAGTTTCCTCAGAGACACAGGGGAAAAAACCCACCCTCGTGAGCATGCATTTCTAGGCAGCCTTGCTGCTGGGTGTGGGAACAGAGGTTTGAAAATGATTTATAGGTGGATACTTACCTCGTGGATATGTATGACTCTCTAGAAACTGCTTTAAAAATAAAATTGTAGCGGTTATGTCAATGATTATACTGTAGCCATTTTATCAGGAGATTCCAGGTTAAGATTTAGGGAAAAAAAATCAAGCCTCCCGCGCCACCCCCCCCCCGGCCCACCCCATCATTTTCCAGTGTGAGTCTGCCATGATGGTTTGTGGCCTGACTTCTGTTTTCTCACGTATTTGAATGTAACCTGCTGGAATCCAAGACGTCCAGGAGAGCCAGCTTGGCTTCTGTGCCAGAAACAACCCCATTCTCCGGTTCAAGGGTTCTTACCTTTCAGTTCTTGCTTTGGTGGCTGAGGAGACAAAGCCCGAGGGGTCAAGGGCCTGGGCCACAGTCATGCAGTTGTTCAGAGGCCATGCTGGGACTAGAAACCTGGTCTCCGAAAACTTCGAGAAGGCCCATTACAGGCAGGTTTTGGATTGCATGCCGATCTTCATCATTTGATAGTGGCTGTGGAATATGTGTGTTGAGAAGGATTCTGAGGCCCGATGTTTGCTCGCTCAGAAGTGCTGTAACTGACCAGCTTGGTCTGCCTGGGGCACGGGTGAGAGGATTGGCTGTGCATTTTGTGTGTCTCCGGCCGTTACACCCTGTTAGGTTCTGAAGCAGGCTCTGGGGGTCCTCTTGCCCCCACTCTGGTGCCAGTGCAAGCCCTCGCCTCTCCAGATGATCTGACAGCAGTGTTTGGCACCCCTGCAAGGAGGCCTTGGAGCAGGACACCAGAGCATTCTGAGCCCACAGGGGCACTTTCTCCCGACGCTTCTGAACAAAGCTCTCAGAACTTCCTGAGCCTAGAACGTCCTCCTCGGTGACTCTAACCTACATCTCAGGGAGTGGGACAGGAAATGAAAACACATCTCTCGAAGCAGGCAATCATTTTGGGAGCTTTCTTGAATGGCAAACATACACGCGCCCGCGTGCACACACCCACACCCTGTGGTCCAACAGCGGCAGGAAAACCTCTCATCAAATAGAAGAATTACGTGCCTCATGCTCGGGAGGCTTTGATGCATTTTGCACTTTGATGATTTGAGGTTGGGACTTCCCTCTCCCCTTCCCCTTTGCCCTCCCTCCCACAGCTCATTTCCCTGGGAGGCAGGCTCTTGAGCTCAGGGTTAGAAGTCCCGCCCCTTCCCTCCCTGGGAAAAAGGCCCCACCTGCAGGACTAGGGGGAGAGCCCTGGGGTCTGTCCCAGGGGGGGGGTTCCAGCTTGCAGTCTCGGAGCCATTAGTTTCCCGGCTTCACTTTGAATTTTAAAAAAACGTTTTATTTTATATTTGAGAGAAAGAGCACGAGCAGGGGAGGGGCAGAGAGATGGAGACAGAATCCAAAGCAGGCTACAGACTCTGAACCATCAGCCCAATGCCCGATGTGGAGCTCAAACCCACGGACTGTGAGATCATGACCTGAACTGAAGTCAGACGCTCAACCCACTGAGCCACCTAGGCGCCCCCACCAGCTTCATCTTGGATCGATTTTGGCGAGGCAACTGACATTCAGTTTTCCCTTGTCTACCACTTCTGCTTCTCAGAAGGCTTGGGCAAATTGCCTAACTGCACTAAGTCTCAGTTTCCCCATCTGTAAAATAGAGAGTGGTAGCTCCCACATCGTGGAATGTTGTGAGGATGAAATAAAGCGTCGAGTGTGCCCGGCAAGTGACCAGTCACTGTGCCCTATTATTTTTTTGTTCTTGATTATTTTAAATTCACAAACAGAGCCCTTGAAGGAGTTTCTGCTATGTTCACTAATTTTGTGTGTGGCCATGTGTTTGAGCATTTCAGAGAGAGGGAGAGGTGTGGAGGGAGAGGGCAAGCAAGTGAGCAAGCTGGCAGTCTGTGCCTGTGATGAAAGCAGTGACACTGTGGAGAACTGACGTCTAGTACACAAGATTGGGTGTTGTTTCAGCTGGTGCACCAGAAACTTTGTACAGATGGGGCACCTGGGTGTCTCAGCCAATTAAGTCGTTGAGCATCAGACTTCGGCTCAGGTCATGAACTCATGGTTCATGAGTTCGAGCCTCGTGTCGGGCTCTGCACTGGCAGTGTGGAGCCTGTCTGAGATTCTCTTTCTCTCTCTCTGCCCCTTCCCTCCTTGAAAATAAATAAATCAACTTAAAAAAAATAAAATGCAGATTCTGATTCGGTAGTTCTGGGCTGATTTCTAGCAAGCATTTCTAACAAGCGACCACGTGATGGACCACATTTCGACAACAGGCAAGAGTTTAGGTGACAGGAGGCCAGTGCCGCCCTGTAGATCTGGAACAGCCTGAAGCCTGCCAGCCCTGTGGGCAGTCAGCTGGATCGGTGCATCTAGGAGCGGAGACCTCCTGGGGCTGAATGGAGAAATACTGAAGCCAAACTCTGAAGAGCCAGGCTCTACTCCTGGTGAAGGACCAAGACACCGTGAGCAAGTTGGTCCTCTCCCTCCCCCTCGGCAGCTTTTTCACCTTTAGAACAGAGGGCGGCCAAAAATACTGTCAACCCGTGCGATTTCCAGAGTGGCCTAAGCCCCACATCCTGGGCCACCTTAGACCTCCTGTGCCCAAACCCCCATTTTAATAAGTTCCCCCAGGGGATTCACTTTCATGTTACCATTTGAGAAGCGCTGGTCTAAGATTCCTTCCTACTAGAAGATTCCATTGATCTAGTACTTTCCAACTCTAGCTCTGGTGACAGACATCTCAAATAATTCGCTCCATTTATACCATGGGGATGTCTTCATCAGGAAATACCTTCTTCTAGTCCTCCAACATTAATTTCGGTGATTTACAAAGAAGGTCAGACCCGTAAAATTTATTCCAAACCAGCATTTCCTGGTGTTGGAGTAGGATGGAGTGTCAGAATGCCTGCAGAGTTGAAAACCATGTGCGTCCTTAGGGTTCTGCTGATCAACAGCATATTCTGTAGATACGGGCTCCTCTCAGCTGTGGTCCTTGGAGCAATGACCTCCCCCACCGGCAGCCCCCTTCTCAGGCCCTCAGCAAATCGCAGCACCGTGTTCCCAGCTTCCCCAGACCTCGCACCACCTCCTCCATTTTCCGTTGATGCTGATGTGCGTTGGCTGCATCGGGAGACAGGGTGGGTACGTGTTCCCATGCGTCTGTATTCTTGATGCATTCACTCTCTGATGGGAATTGGGGCTAGAAGTGGAGATGCTTTATTGCATAGATTCCAAAAGGAATAAGCAAAATTGTCCCAAGGTTTCGGGGTGCCTGGGTGGCTTAGTTGGTTGAGCGTCCGACTTCGACTCAGATCATGATCTCGCGGTTTGTGGGTTTGAGCCCCGCGTCAGGCTCTGTGCTGACAGCTCAGAGCCTGGAGCCTGTCTTCAGATTCTGTGTCTCGCCCTCTCTCTCTCTCACCCTCCCCTGCTCGCACTGTCTCTCAAAAATAAGTAAAAAACATATTTAAAAAATGTCCCAAGGTTTTAGTTCCACGGAGGAATGTTTTTAATCATAAAAATTTCAGCTACACAAGAAAGATAGAGAATGCTATAAGAAACAGCCTTTAGGTCAAGACATACATTGTTATAAGTAAAATTGTAATGTAGACTCCTCAGTGGCATCACCTCTTACAACCATACCCTGAAAATTGGTATTAATAATTCTCAGGCATATCTTTATATTTTAATATTTGTGTATTCCTAAGCAGCATTTAGTATTGTCTTTGCTTGGTTTGGAATTGGTATACACTGTTTCATGCTCTGTGTATCTTTCTGCAACTTGCCTTTTTTGCTCAGCATTATACATGGAGATTTATTCATGCTGTTACTTGTAGCTCTACTTGATTCATTTTAATTGCTCTGCATAGTTCATTATATGAAAGTGTTTCCATTTATCGATTCTCTGGTTGATAGACATGGCAGTTGTTTCTGGTTTTTCCTCTTGCAAACAAATGAATATATGTTATGCTTATGCATATACGGGTGAGTTTTTCAGGGCAGTGTTTTTCATGGAGTATGTTGTGACCTTCTCGTGGGTCATGAACTCAAACTGGTGGATCGCAACGACATTGAAAAAAGTAAAACAGAATACACTGAGAAATACCAGAGTATGTTTCCCATGGTAAGAGGATTTACTATTTCATGGAATTTGTTTCAATTACAAGGTGACACGGTTTACTTTGACAGCCCATTACTTTATAATTGTAACAAGTTTAAGGAAATTAAACTTACTGTGTGGGTCATGGTCAACCTAGGGATAGACTTGCTGAGTTGAAGACCGGGTGTATCTTTGGCTTTTCTAGAGCTTGCCACATTCCTCTTCTAGGTGTACTGATTCACACTTCTGTGAGTTTTCAAGTTGAAAACCTCGAGAAAAATAGACCCCAAAGACAGATGGAAGCTAGAGAATTGAGAAAAAAAAAAGCTTAAAATTCCCACCTTCTTTTTTCCTCTTAGCTCGGTGTAAACATGGTGGGTTTTCTTGACCTTGAAAATTTGCTTTTAATCTTAAAGCAGAAAACTTCGAAGGAAATTTCTCATCTTCCTGTCTCTCTCGCCTCAGTTCAGGAAGGTGCGAGCTGGAAGGAGTTAATAACAGGAGTGCGGTATGTAACCTTTGCGCCCTAGCTGCTGTGGGCAGGTTTGCAAAGACAGATCAAAATTTCTCTGGATCAAAGTCAGTGGTACTGTCATTGTTTCTTTTTTAGAAATGAAGCCGGGAATAGGGCACCTGGGTGGCTCATTTGGTTAAGCATCGGCTCTTGGTTTGGGCTCAGGTCATGATCTCATGGTTTGTGAGTTAGAGCCCCGTGATGGGCTCTGTGTTGACAGTGTAGAACCTGCTAGGGATTCTCTCTTCCTCCTCATTTTCTGCATGCCCCCCCCATCCCCACCCGCCAAGGAAATAAACTTAAAAAAAAAAAAAAGAAAAGCAGGGAACTGGGGAGCCCAAGGAGCCATCATCCCATAGTTCATCTCTCTGGGGGGCTGGTCAGTTCCTGCTCTAGACCCAACCCCCCTGGAAGGCCAAATCCTGTGTGAGCTGATTATTGTCTGACTTGCTGTGCCCTGTTTTCCTGGAGATATTTATCCATGTATTCTCTCCCTCCATGCACTGCACAAGCGAAGACCAAGAAATGAGAGGAAGGCAGGTTTGGGGGCCCTCCTCCATGCCTGCCCCTGTGCCCAGAACCTACCATTCATCATCACAAGTCATCTCAGCAACCCCTCTTTCTGCAGATGAGCAGACCGAGGCTCGGAGTTTAGTGACTTCCCCAGGTCACTCATCTAATAGGGTGGAATTCCTGACCTTATGGAGACCTTTCTGTAGCCAGGCATTGTTCTAAGCTCCGTATATAATCTCCTCGTTACGTCTTTATCACATCCCAGTGAGGGGAGGTAGCATTGTTATCCCACCTTCACAGAAGGAGAAACTCGGACACCAAGAGGTTAAATAATTGGCCTAAAATCATACAACCAGTGAGTGCACAAGCCCATATTTGAACTCAGAAACTTTAGTTCTGGCTTTGGTACTCAAATTCTTAACTCCTTAGATAATTGAGAGTCACCCCTGTGGGTGATGACATCAAGTGAGCATGTTTACTGACTTATAGCCTGGCAAGTCACCCAGTCTTTGGCAACTGACATCTTCCATCTGTTGAATGGGGATCCTGCCCTGTTCTGTATCATAGGTATGCCTGCCTTCCTTCCCTCCCTTCCTTCCAGCATTTCCCAATAGGTAAGGGAGATGGTGTCTGTGCATGGGAATTTGGGACAAGCATGTACCATATAGGAGAAACAACATGGTCACAATGACAGTGGCCATGTGTATTTTAGGGCTGAAATGAGTGGCTGGCGCAGAGATCAGAGAAGGAGGCGCTGGATGAGGCTGGGGGACAGCCTTGTAGATTTCATTAGTAGACCTCAGGTCACTTCACACCGTAGATATCAAACTTGACCATGCATCAGAATCATCTAGAAGACTTGTTAAAACACAGATGGCTGGACTCCAGATCCCACCCCCAAGTTTCTGATTGAGTAAGACAGGACTATGGCCTGAGAGTTTGCTTTACAAACAAGCTCCTCCTGCCTGACCGCACTATGGAAATCACTGGCTTAATGATAGGTAAGATTTGTTAAAGGTGAGAGAAAGAGGCGCCTGGGTGGCTCAGTCAGCTAAGTGTCTGGCTTCAGCTCAGGTCATGATCTCTCAGTTCATGGGTTCAAGCCCTGCTGAGCTCTGTGCTGACAGCTCAGAGCCTGGAGATTGCTTGGGATTCTGTGTCTCCTCTCTCTCTGCTCCTCCCCTGCTCGAACTCTGTCTGTCTCTCAAAAATAAACCTTAAAAAAATTTAAAAATGCGAGAAAAAAGGAACTGAGTGTGATCTGTGTATTAGTCAGAGTAGGTTAGCCATGATGACAAACAGGCCTTAAAGTCTTTGTGGCTTAATGCTGTGAAGTTTTCTTTCTTGACTACGTCATTCCAGTCCAGCGCCGGTTAACAGGGGTGTGCTCTGCTCCATGCTGACGTTCAGGGACCCAGGTCCTTCCGTTTCCGGCTCTGCCACTCCCCGGGGACTTGAGTCTGCCATTACAGCATCTGAATCTAGCAGCATTTGAGGACGGAGAGATTGGAGGATTGTGCAGAAGGCTTTTATGTGCCAGGCCTAAAAGAGAAACACATCACTTCTACTCATGTGCCGTTGGCCAGAACTCAGTTACACGGTTCTGCGTAACTGCAAGGGAGTCCGGGAGATGTGTCCCAGCCACGTGCCTGGGTAGAAAAGAGAACAGAGAATGAATATGGAACAGTCCTTGCCACGGCCTGTTTGAAGATCCACAAGGAGTTTGGTTTGACTGGAAAAGCGCATTTGTATTGAGAGAATAAATGAATGTTTCAGGCTCTTTTGGGGAAATTTGCTGCAGGCAGTTCAGGTCATTATTTAGCATCATTGTAGTGCGGCTGTAGAGTGTGGAAAAAAAACCCAGATTTTCATCCATATGCCCTTCACTGAAAGCCTAAAGAGGTGATTTTGTAGTTATATAATTTCTCCGCACCTGATGTTTTTCTGTCTATAAACATCGGAATAAGATATATGAAAATTGCTAGTTTGGTGCCAAGCACATGATGACAGAGTAGTTCTTTCTGTTTTCGGCACTCGGCTGGGCAGAGTGAGCCACGCTGTTGTGGCTTGGAGCCTCTTCGCATGCACAGCTGCTGGCATCAGTGCCAGGGCACGGCCGTGAGCCCCGGCCCCGCAGCTGGGGGGCTGTTCCGAAGGCTGCAGCATCACGTCTCACACTTCCTGCATGGACCCAGGCTGGCCCTGCAAGGTCCCAACGGAGCAGCCTCGGCCTGAGACCCCAGCAAGATTCATTAAGTACTTGGTTTCTGGAAGCAATACTCTTACCCAGTTGGGTGACTGGCCTTTCTGCCTCAGTTTCCTCACGTGTGAAAAGGGGCCAGGCATCTTGACTTCGTACCATTGCTGTGACGGTGGGGCTGAGGAGAAGCTAAGCACTGAGAAGGATTGGAGACACACTCATGAATTTCTTAGCCCCCTGTGGTACTTGCCCTTTCTCCCTCTTGGTGTCATGGGCTGAGGCCAATATGGAGATTCTTGGAGCATGCAAGCCCTGTGGCCTTTGTTTGGTCTTAGGATGGCTGGGCAGGGCCTAACAGAGCCCGGCCTCTCCCAAAGCTCAGGTCGCCGTGACTTTGGGGCCTCTGAGCTGTTCGGGATGTGAACGCAGGCTGCGGCGGGAGGTGGCGAGGAACTCTCCGATCTTTTTCCAGGCCGAGCCTGCGTGTCGGCTGAGCGGACCCCGCAGCAGAGATAAAAGTCCCCTGGGCTCCCTGACAGCGGCACTGAGGCCCCCCGCCCCCCACTGCCTCCACAGTCCCTGGAAAGTACAGATCTTCATTTCACCTTGTTCTCTGCTCCCCTCAGGTCTGGGTCCTTTAAAAGCCTTTCTCTCCCCCTGTTCAAATGGTGCAATTTTGGGTGATTGAAACCACATTTTTATATGTGTCAAAATCAGTTCAGCCTTTAGAAAGAAATCATAATATAAATTGGATCATATATCCTAAGTGGATGCCACCAGCTAATTCGTTTGTTAGGCCGTTCAGCTACACGGGATTAAGTGAGTGTTTACTCTTCGGCAGCCACATGTGGGTCTCATTAATGCACGCTCTGGTATGGCCTGTGCCTAATATCTTGTCAAGCAGGGGAGTGTATGGAAGGGCCTCGCCAACCACCAACCTGCAAGGAGCCATTCCTTCTCCAGCAGCCTCTAGTGATTAATGGGGTGGGGCTGGGGGAGCTGGCTGCCTTTCTCTGACTTTTCCAGAAATGTGGTTTCTTGGCTTCCACTGGTCTCTCTGTAAAGCAGAGGAGGGCAAAAGGAAGGCCCACACATCTGCTTTAGTACAAAGGGACACAGATTCGGAATCCCACGGTGTGTAAGCGGGCATTAAGAGGCTAGAAGAAAATCTATTTTAGAACGTCCCTACCCCTTTTTTGAAATGCACACTCATCAAGTTCGTCACAGCCTCCGAAAGGCTATGGTCTATGCCCTCATCAGTGCCAGCGGGGATCGGTTGGGGGGCTAAGGGCGCCATCACATTCTGAGGCTACTGAATCAGATCTGCTGAATCAGAACCTGACGGTGTGTGTGCCGTGCATGTGCATGAATATTTAACATGTGCTGCTCTAAACCACTCTTCCCAGCCTCAGCTGCACGTTGGGTTTATCTGGAGGGCTGGTGCATGCATCTCACTCCCAGAGATCCAAAAGCAATTGGTGTGGAACGTACCTCGGCATTGGGGTGTTTCAAGGCTCCCTAGGTGATTCTAATGTGCAGCCAAGGTGAGGAAGTGCTACTCTAACAGGTCCTGCCTCTGGCCCCCCTCCCCAGTTTTTAGGGGAAATCACAGGGCCTGCTTTGTAGGCGGCTGGGAGGAGTCGGGAGGTAACACTGGACCAGCCAGTGCACCATGGGCACCCAGAAGTCCTTCTTACTGTCTACATCACCACATTTTCTCCTGGCCTTCCCAGCTTCTAATTTTCCTGCTAATTTTCCTTCTAATTCTCCTGAAAAAAGATGTTTCTTTTGGTCCCAAGCAGGAGGACATTGGGAACTGGTGGTGAGAAGGGTTGGGAAAGACTTTTGCGTTATTTTCATCCAGAACCCTCTGGTTGGCCGTCCCTGTGTTTTTTGCAACAGTACAAACAGCTTCATTTGTTCCTGTTGTTATTGCTGTTCTTTATTGAGATTTATGTGTTTATTTGTTTGTAACTGCCAGCCGGTGGGAGCCCAAGTATGGGGAAGAATGAGTTTGGAAATGTTTCCTTCCTGGTACTTGTGCTGGAATCCGGCCTGTGTTCTGTGTCTGAGACTTCGGAGGAGTGTGTTAGTGTTAGTCCAGTGTGCATTGGCACCCCCAGGGCACGGCAGGCCTTTCCTGTGGACGCCAGACATGTGTTTTATAAGGGGTAAGAAAGGTGTTTTTAAACAAGTCTCCTGGTTTGGGCAATTTAAAAAATTTTGTAGGGGCGAGGCTTAGTCTATAAGCATAAGACCTGTTAAGTGGACAAAAAATAAAGACCAACAAAAGATAAAAAATAAAAATAATCTTTTAATCTATTGCCCAAAGAGAATCTCTCAGTATTTTTGTATATATCCTCCAGGTTTCCCCATACATATTTTAATAATTTGGACTTATTACTTTCTAAAGTTTTTTTTTCCACTCATTAGAACAAGAGTGTCTTACTGTGGCCTCAAATACTCTTTAACAGCGTCTCCTTTATTGGTTACATGGTTGGTCTTTGTGTAGCAAAATTTGCCTTAATATTTTGAACCTTTTTTTTTGCATGAGATTTATCAACTGCCTTAAACGCTTTTATTGTCATAAAAACTCAGTCAGTAACGCTGCCAAGTCTTTTGAAGGAAAACAGGCTTTAATTTTTGTCCTCATGGTACCTGACTGCCCTGAGCTGGGTGGCACAGTTGTGAAGATGGGAAGGTCTCCGTGTGCTTCTGAAATGAAGGCCAGTATCAAATGCCTAATGTCCTGCTCTCTGGTTATTTTCAGAAAAACCCTCAGGAGCTAAGGGGTGATTTTTCATTAACTCACCTCTAGGTCAGAATTCTGAATTTTCTTTCTTGTGCCCGTGAAAAAGTCAAACTGTGTCTGCTAGGCATCAGGGACACAAGATTCTCATTTTTCAAAGCATGCCTTTTTAATTTTGTGAAATAAGCTGTTAACTAGCACCTGTGGGCATTGGTTGCCCTTTTTCCTTGTTACCAAAAGGGATTCAGTAGCCATCAGATCCCTAATTCTTAGGCGATCTTTTAATCGAGAGCCAAGGAGAGAGGTGGACATTATAGTTTTTTATAGGGATACTACTGGAGTGTTTAAAAACCACAGAACTACTTTGGAGAACTTTAAAGTACTTTGAGCCAATAAGCTCATTAATGATGAGGAAAAGGAAATAAAATTTCATTGTCTTTATACACATGCTATGGCTGAAGTCCAAGTAATTTTGGCTCATGTCAACATTTGCTGGCTAGCAGTTTGAGAACAAATAGATACAGTATTAGCAAGATTTTGAGTCAACAGTAAAATTTGGACTTTGGCCACACACACACACACACACACACACACACACACACACACACCCCGCATGTGGGGGAAGACTTTTCTAGTCCTTTCTTTTTTAATCGTAAAACAACAAGAAGAAACTGCTAGATCTGAAATTCTTGGAGGTCCTTCCTTACTTGTACTCTAAAGGGGTATAACTATTTCTGCTTACAAAGATGTCTCTTGATTTCATACAGTAAGTTCCTGGCCTTCCTGGGATTGCAGAGGTCTTTCAGCTTCATCGCTGTACTAGCCCCTTCCCCGTAGCCTTGCTGAGGTGATCTTTAAGACTGGAGTTTGAGTTGCTTTTTTCTGCCCGTCTTGTGAAGTAAGGATGGCAGTATACTTTCATTCATGGTAACCTCCTGGG
This sequence comes from Suricata suricatta, assembly GCF_006229205.1. Classification (NCBI taxonomy): domain Eukaryota; kingdom Metazoa; phylum Chordata; class Mammalia; order Carnivora; family Herpestidae; genus Suricata; species Suricata suricatta. The sequence continues at coordinate 12,748,835 of NC_043717.1, forward strand.
TAAAATGCTGGAGAGAAATGTGTTTCAGGATGTTTGTAATTATGCTAGAAAATGTTTTAGTAGGAAATTGTCTTACTATGATCGCAGCATCTCTGAAAGTTTTCGCTGCTGTCTAGGAAAAAAAATCTTTCGAGGTGTGAGATAGTCCTCTGAGAGGCAAGAACGCCTTGATGCCGCTTACCTTTCTCTCTCCGGCTCTGGGGCTTTGGAGTATTTCATGGGTGTTCTGCAATGCTAGAAGTGGATGGGATTTCTGAGAAGATAATCCTAGAGGACATGATTTTATATCTTAGTGCTCGCTCTTCTGAGAACCAGAATAATGCAACTCCTCTCCTCTCCCATGAATACCCGCCGTGGTTTGGGGCCACTCTGTGCATTCCAGCTCACACAATGTCATTTCAGGATGCGTGAGTCCAGGGTGCACTCGGGGAGCGAGACCTTCCCGAGCCCAGACCCGCTTATGGCAATCTGTTCCTCATGAATGAGGTTCCTCTCTCTGTTTCACACTTCCTTTACTTTGATCTCTTACCTCTGGGTTTTAATGAGCAGGAGCGTTCTAGGAAGATTAGGAGAGTTTCTGTTCATCTGCATCCTGAGGGGAGGGGGGGCATAGGTACATCTGTGTGTATGCACGTGTGCACTCAGGTGTGCAAATATATGTGCATGAGTATGTGCACACATGTGTTCACTTATGAGCTCGTGTTGATGTGTGCATGGCGCCCATTCTTCTGTCTATGTCGTGTGCTCCAGACGTCCCTGAAGGCTCTCAGGATATTGTCTAGGTGTAACAATACTAATAGCTGATCTTTACGAAGTACCATGTTTCAAGCACTGTCCTTACACTTAAGGACATGTAATCCTTACAACACGCCCAACGAAATAGGGACTATTGCTATCCCCATTATTTAGATGAGGAAACTGAGGGACGGGGAAGTGAAACTGAGGCCCAGAGAAGTGAAGAAGCCCACATGAGGTCACACAGCAGTAAGCGGCACAGCTGGGCCTCATGCCCAGGCTGGCTGTCCCCAGCTCTTGTTGGCATGCTAAACTGAAAAGGCTGTCCCTAGGGGAAGCAAGACCTCCTCGCCTTTTTCCAGAAGAAGCCAAATCTTGTTATGACCCAGCTCACCGCCTGATGGCTGTGGGCCTGATGCCTGACCCAGCCGGACCAGGAGCGGACCTAGACACCTGGGAGCCTAGGGCGGTAGTGTTCATGGGTTAGCACTGGAGGCAGTGAGAGTTGTGTGTTGGGAAGCTCGGGGGCCGGTCATTCTGTCCAGGGCTGCTTTTCTGGGGCCCATTTTCAGTATTAGGTTGTATAAATCAGACAGATCTCATGACCTTGATCCCTGCCTATTGCCGCCTTCCCTTTGGCATCTCTGCTAGAATATGCTTAAGCACGTGCTTGAGGAACCAGGAAAGAAAAGGGAGGCATACCGTTTATATGAAGTTCAAACCCAGGCGGAGCTAATCTGTAGAGATAGAGGTTAGAAGAGTAGTTATCTTGGGCGGGGCCAACGCAGTCTGCTGGCGCCCTGGAAATAGTCCGTATTTTCACCCAAACACTGCTAATCTGGCAGTAGATAGATGTATGTGATGATTATTTGAGCTGTATGCTTAAGATCTGTGCACTTTACTGTATGTACGTGACCCCTCAATCCAAGAGTAAATAGAAAAGAAGGCATTGGTGTAACCCCTGCCATTTTGGTAGAAGTCGGGCCAGGAATGGCAGGAAAAAGAGGCATATCTGAGTGAGAGTTAAAAGAAAAATCAGTCATAGGTTGAGAGACGTAGATAGCCCTTAATCTGTAAGAATCAGAAGTTATTTCCAGGAAGACATAATTGCTACAATTCAGCAGAATTTCATGGCTCTTAATTTCTTCTTTATTTTTGTGATTTGTATTCTGGCTTCCAATAGCCCTGGCCACTTGTGTGTTTGGCCTGCTTTCATTCAATCCCCGCTCTGCCTTTTAAAAATAGTTGCTGCCGCCGCCTCTCCCGAATTCGGAACGACTTACAAATGTTTGAACAGAGAAACAAAGACAGAATATGGGAGACATGGTCTGGTTTGTTGCAAATGGCTTTTCCTGCCAAGCTGTGTTGGGAACGGTATTTGGGCCAGCTTTGCCTTCCTAATCAGAACCATAGCTCCACAGATTGCCTTTAGATTGCTAACCAGAGGGCCCGCCACCCTCTGGGACTGTGTCACGGTGGCCTGCTGTGCCCCAGGGCTCCCCCCTCGTTGGCACAGCAGAGTTGCCTAATCAGGATGGATGACTCTGAAAAGGAAGTAGCAGAACCCTAATCCTCTATAGATTTTATACATCTCTGCCTCTGTCTTCCTGCCCCCTCTGGAGTTGTCATAACAGCCACAGTTAATGTTTACTGACCGCGCACTATGTGCCTGATGCAGTTCTAAGTATTTGGCATGCATTAATTCATTTCATCCTCACAAGCTCCAGAAGCTGGTATTACTGTTCCCTGGTTAGGGTCGAAGTTAGACACAGGGAGATGAAGTCACTTGGCCAAGGTCACGTAGCTGGTGAGTGACGGAGACAGCATCTCCACCCAGTCTGGTGCCAGACTCTGCGCTCCCATCCACTGTCAATAGAATCCGTTTCCACCGTGATGACCCCCACAGCTGTCACCACATGGGCTGGACCTGGGCTCTCTGACATGGCAGCCACTCGCTGCGTGTGGCTGTGGGGCACTCGAGACATGAGGGGCGCTCAATGTAAAATACACACCGGGTTTCTAAGCCTTGGTACAAGCAAAGACTGTAAAATATATCATTGCTGCATGTTTCTGTTGACTGCATATTGGAACACTATTTTAGGTGTATTGGTGAAATATATTATTAATTTCTTCTGTTTCTTTTTACTTTTTTGTCTCATGTGGCTACTAGAAAAGTTAACATTTCATACGTGCCTCACATTGTAGCTCCATTTCAGTTTCTAGCTCTGAGCTGAACCTTCTTTCCAGCCTGTTCCAAATACAGTAAGGTTCTCTGCCAGCACAGTCGTAGGTAAAATAGATCTAGGCGTAACGTGCCATGGATTAAAGTTCTTTTACTGCCGCCACCTTGCTGATGATGTACAATTAAACATAGTTTTTTATACCCAAGGGAAAGATCCAGATCTTTAATGAACATCTGTTATGTACCAGTTGTGGTACCAGGTCCTTGCATGTAACGGTGGCATTTAATCTTCATAATTCTTCTATGAGATCAATATCGTCAGCCCCATTGTACAGACAGCAACATTAAGGCTTAGTGTAGCAACTTGTCACAGTTGCTTTTGCTAAGCAGTGGGCTGGGATTCAGCTGTGGGTCGTCTGATTCTGGCTCTAGTGACAGTTTTCCCCCAATGGACCAGACTTGTATAGTATGTATCTCATCCTGCATTGTGTTAGATATTTCTGCATGCCTTTTTCATATTTGCAAAATCCTTTTGGGAAGGGAGCGTGACCCACAGTAGGTCATAGTAACTGTTCAGCGCACTCAATTGCCTTAGTTCAGTTGTGCGAGAGGCCTTGATGCTAATGTTCCGCATCGTTTGGTATCTGCTCCGTTATTTCTCTTTTAAGAGCTATGGTTAGGTCACCAAGCTTGCATCATTAGATGGTTGTTCATAATTTCCCCATGACTTCCTCTAGGAATTTCGTTCCTTATTTGATTCAATAAGATGCATTAAGTATAGTACATTTACTGTGCTAAGCCCTGTGAATCCACAGGAGGCCAACAAGATTGCTGCCATCAAGGAACTTATGGTCTAAGGTAGAGACATGGAAGTAGGCATTACGATGAATATTGTTCCTTCATTGGTAAGAGTATGTGAAAGGGGCTTAGGAGCACATTGTTGGAGCATCTCATCCAATTTTCTAGAAGCTTATAGAAGGTTTTCCAGAAGGAGGAGAAGGAAATGCTAAGTTTCAGTTGCATATTAGTGAAAATTAAAATGTGACTTTTTTCCAAGGACCTTCTGAATTCTGTTCATGAGATTTTACTGTGGAAACAGAAAATGGAGGCTTATGGAGACAGGAAGTGGAAGGCAGTACACATCTGTAGCCATTCTAAGGACCCATCATCAGGGCTCATGGTTTCCAGTGTGGTGAGTGCTCTACCATTAGCGGGACTCATATTCTCTCTGGGTCCTTCCCTCCCCACGACCCTGAACCAAAGTCTGGCTTTCTTCTGTGTTTCCTTTTAGGTTTGACTTCTACCCATAATTTCTTCCTTCTTGACATGTCTCAGTTCACTTTGTGGAAGAGAAGAAAGAGAGAGAGAGAGAGAGAACCTGCTTGGCCCAGATCATTTAAAGAAAATCAAGCCATACCATTCACTTCCGACCAGTCAATAGTCAGGTTACTCTTGAATCCAGTGCTCACCCTTGGTTCAATCAACTATGACATGAGGAGGGGAGGGGACATATGGTACCAAAAATGGCTGCTGAAGTCATCTTCCTACACATCAACCTCTTCCAGGCTGTGGGATGTTGGACATTTTATCCAAGGATGTGGCATGGCAGGAATGATCACTGATTTAGGAAATTCTTGTAATACCTGGAGAAGTAATATACAAGTTCAAAAAATCCAGGAGCCTGTCATTTTCACTGCACCAGAGCAGGTCAGTGGATCCCTTGCTAGGGATTGTTTTAGCTGTGGTTTTACCATGCTTGTATGCCATGCCTTAGAACATCATCATTTCTTTGTTGTTAGGGGCCCAGGGTATTCTGTCAATATTTAGGAAGTGTCCCTCCACCCTCCCCAGCAACAACTAGTTGTCGACATATGTCCTCATTGCTATAGATGGCTCATTCATTTCTTCTTCAGAAATCCATCCAGCTAGGCCCTCTCTAGGACAAGGACTGATCCTCACCTGGAAACCTCCCTTCTACCAAAATGATCTATGTATAGAATTCATTAAGTCCAGGAAAAAAAAAATGACATCTTTTGTTTCACTAACCTTAAACTGAAATTTGATATTTCCTTCAATTGCAAAAATACACAAACCACAGTAGTGCTACCTGTACCTGTGACCTGGCCACTGAAATCATAGGCATTTCTGTATCATATTACAGTTTCTGGAGAGACCTCAAAATATGCCCATTCCTTAAAGATCTTTGTAGTAGTAGACTCACAAGTAGACCTTGCTATTTCATGTGTTGATAAACAAACACATAATATTCTGTGACACAATTTTCTGTTTAGTATTTGGATAAGTGCATTTTGACACGATTTATTTGCTTTACAATCTAATATGTTGTATTTTAGACACTATGAATTCTGAGAAAGGGCCCAATAGGCTCCACCAGCCGGCTGAAGGGGCCATGGCACAGCAAAGGTTAGGAACCCCTGCTCAATGGAGTAATCCTGTGATTCGTGTAATCAACTGTGGAGACCACTGCTCACTCTGGGGTCTTGAACTCACTGGAGCTGTACTGGTGTGTATTTGTCTAAAGGACGGAAAGCCTGATGCCGAAATGCTACAGTGGTCCTGGGGAGACTGATTCAGGAGGTTTGTAGTCAAGGGACAAAGCTATGCAAGGAGTGGAACAGTAATTTAAAGAGGACAGTGGCAGGAGGCTTTTTAATTAAAGCCGCCCTGATGCACCCACCTGTGGTGTATGTGTGAACATGTTCCATGGAGTGCATGTCTGCTGGCGTGGCGTTGATCTGGCCCCAGATGTTTTGTACTATGGACTGATATGAGCCCTTAAGTTGTTGCCTCCCTTCTCTAATTTCAGAGGAAGTAGAGTGGGCACACTGTGTGTAGAAGCCCAAGTCTGAGTCTTTGGGATCCTGTTGATTTATAGGCCGTTTGATGTCGTTGGAGCTCTTGTGGGCTGGCTTATCTATGCCTTCCCCTTTGGAGAGCCAAGTAGAAGTGGTTGGGTGGATGGGATGAAGGAATAAACTCAGGACAGGAAGAGCCACAGAAGATCTGGAAGGAAGGCAAGTTGAGAACTCTTCACAGACACCATCTTATCTGTCCTGAGCCACTGCCGATACCACTCCAGATGGGCATTAATGTAGGTTAGCTCTGAGGTGCCCCGATACCTAGACTCAGAACTAGTGATTTTTTCTCTATTCTAGTAACAAGAAGTCTGTCCCCACACTCTGCCGACAAGGAGTTTATAAGCTCAGTTCAGCAGCTGAATGTTGGCTCGAAGGTTGGTGAGGAAAAAGACAAGTTTGGTGTGCTGAGGCTGAGGTGCTAACTCTTACTGCTCTGGTGACAGATGTATGATCTTGGGAGTGCCATATTGCCTCTGTTCACTTCAGTTTCCTCATCTGTTAAGTGAGTTCAATAAGTGCCCTGCTTAGAATTATTATGAGTGTCAAGGAGTCTGGAAACAGGTGGAGAAGAAAAACACTGTAAGAGCACCAGGGAGTGGCATAAAGCACCTATGGGCTCCATCACAAGGGCATCATGGTGATTTCACGTTCTCTTTCCATCGAATGTTCATCCAAGAGAAGAATCTGAAGGGCTGAGGTTTCTTTTATGCCTGGAATACTGTTAGTGGTCACTTGCCAAGTTAGAGTGAAAGGAGTTAATTTTATGCTCAATTAGAGTCCTAGTTGGTTTCTACCCTTAATAGGTAGAACTCCATGCTTGAGGATGAGGGACTGGAGAATAGGTGGATTTCCTTCTACTCATGCGTCCAATTTGGCCATCCCAGATGGTCCCAGAAGAGACGGAATCATGGGTAACAGTGAAAAGCAATAATGGAATCCCCTCTTTGATTTCCCTACCTACTACTCCCCACAAACTGGGAGTTGGAACACCAAAGGTTTGGAGGGATCAAATGTAGTTTCTCATACAAAAAAGGGCTGGGAATTGTGGAGTTAAAAAAGAAATTTAGCTATTGATCTGGACTAACAGCCATCTCAGTAGCTCTCACTGGCTACTTCCCAAGACCCAAGAGCAAGCCTCCTTCTTGTCCTGATCCTCTTCTTTCTCTTCCTCCTCATCACGTCACCACCACAATCCTCACATACCCCATAGCTCACCCCCATAACCACACTCAGTTGCTGTAGGCAACCAAGGCTTAGAGAAGCCAAATGACTTGCCCACCAACAGAGCTGGTTAAATGGTAGAGCTGCAAATCTCCCAGGTCTTCTTGAACCCAAAGCCCACGCCCCCAACCAGCAGGATGTATATAGTTCCTTTGGTACTCGATAAAAGCGTGATGAACACATGAGCAAATGGGTAAAAGAATAAATACCCCAGGGTGACCGGAGGACTGGGGGTTGTGGTAGTGGATTTACTGGGGTGTCATTTAATCTTTTGTCGTCTCTTGGCCTCCCATCCCAAATGGTATCAACCCTATTGCTCTGTTCCTGTAAATCTCAAGTTGGAGTTGAACTGCTTTTGCCGGATGTGGCGTGTGAGCCCCTCCCTAAATGCCATCACATCGCTTCTGAAGAGGGACATGCCATGAGCTGCAGGGTGACTCTCAGTTTGTAGCCAAGGCCGGCAAAACTCAGTTGTTCACGGGATTTCCTGGAGATCTTTGTGGACAAGTAACCCCCTCAGGAGAAGAAGAAATTTAGAATTTGCAGAGGGAATGTGAGATCCATTTCGGTACCTGTCACCTCAGCCTGCCAGGTACCAGAATGGACGCTGTGTCTTTTTGAGGTGGGCAGACCAAGGGGGTTTGGTTTTTGGCCCCTGGAAAGCCTTAAGCTAAATAATAGAATGAAGTCCACTTGTTAAGCCAGAAGAGTTTGGGTTACTGATTTACAAAGTTGTGCCCGATGCAGTGCCTGTGAGCCAACTTAGATAAACCAAGACAGCAAACAACCGTCTCAGGGAAGGGGAGAGGGGAAAGAAAATGGAGCTGCTATCATTTAATCCAAGCATCCTCAAATCCATGTTGGGGATCAATAAACGGTGGAAACAAGAAGAAAAAGCTCCGGAGAAGGGAACCAGTCACAGCTGGCAGTAGAAACCCGCCATTGAAACTGGTAATGCCATTTTAATTGGGCCAAAACCGTGAATGAGAACTGTGTTAAGACCTTCTCCTTGGCGCCCTGGGTCGCTGGGGAGAGAATGCGCTTCCTTTGTGTGCTTTGCCAAAGCCCACCAGCTGCCACCTTGCAGAAGAGTTACATCTGAGTCACTGGTTTCCAAAAGGGTGACAAGTAGACTGTGTGTGGCTGAATGCGAGGGGCCTGTCTTTCCTTGATCCTGCCAACTTGGTCCTGGACTCACGCCATACCAGCAATGGCCCTGATTTGTACACAGGTTGGGTGTTTCAAGAAGCTGTTAAAAAAGCTGATTGGAGGAGAACAGGAAAAATAGAGGTGGAGCAAGAAAGCAGTAAGACTGGGCTGGGCTATTTTGAGGATCAGAAGTCCAGTTTTCTTTGTTGCCTTACTTCGCAGGTTAACACTTTATACGCTGATAGGGTTGCACTCCTGAGGGGCTCAGCTTTTGATGATGGTGATGATGAAGATAATGATGATGATAATGGTAATAAAACTGAGTGTGCATTTAACAGCCACTTTCTATTTGCCAGGCACTCTTCTAAGTGCATGACATCAACGAATTTGATCTTCACTCAAGTTCTTCGATGGGGGTTTTATTATTATTCACAGTTCAGGAATGAAGAAGAAGCACAGAGAGGTTAAGTAATTTACCCTAAGGTGCATAGCCAGCAAACTAGGGTTCAGAGCCGGAGACTACAGCATTTTGACTAGAGAGAGATCTTGGGAATGGCCCCACTGGGGGATTTGGACTCACGTATGGAGGATATCACCGCAGGAGAACCTCAGACTTCCAGCTTTAGGAGGTCAAGAACCACATATGTCATGCTCACTGGGAGATCCAGCACAGAACATTCTAGGCACAGTCCCTGTGCTTGTGCTATGCTTGTTGATTGATTGATTTTTAAAAGCTTAACCAAGTTTTAGTACGTTTTTGTAAGTTATATATTTTAGACAAAATCACATTAATAGCCTGAAATCAAAATCTTAAGTACAAAAATGATTATTTCCTGGGACCTTTGGTTTTTGATAAGGTAGACAAGTGTGCTGCCAGATATGACACTTGGTTCCATGCAATTACATGGATGAATGCTTACATTTGTGTTTCTTCGTTCACTCATTCATTCCATACACATTCCATTGAGCATTTACTGTGCACCAGGCATTGTATTAGGTGTTAAAAGCAGAAAGAGTGAGGTGAGGTCTTTGTCCATGAAGCGCTTCTGAATGGAGATCCGTGTATTCATATGTGAATGTCCATACACACGGATACACATGTGTACACATGGATATCACTTTGGTCCAACCTTTCCCCTTCTTTTCCTTCATCTGGCTAAGACTTACCATGTTTGTATTTTTTGATTGGGAAAATTTCTTTGGGGGTGTGGGCATCTAGTCTCAGAACTTCTGGAATAGCTTCTTGGTGCCAGCAGCCTTTGTGACTTTGAGCATGTTGAAATGCACAGTCTTGCTCAGGGGCCGGTACTTGCCCACTGTAACGATGTTGCCGATCCGGACAGCCCCAAAGTAGGGGGACAGATGCACTGACATGTTCCCGTGGTGTTTCTCAACGCGGTTGTACTTTCAGATGTAATGGAGGTAGTCTCGGTGGATGAGTGGTCAGATGAGTGGTCCTCTGAGTCTTCATGTTCATCACCACACCAGGCAGAATCCACCATCGGATGGAGACATTACCAGTAAAAGGGCATTTCTCGTTAGTGTGGCCTTCTTGGGCATCCTGAAGCCCAGCCCGATATTTTTGTCAAGTCACAGGAGCTTCTTCTAGCAAGTTTCTCCAAGAAAGACCTTCTTATTTTGAAAGGTGGTTGGCTGCTTTTGGTAGGCACACTCATTCTGAAAGTCTGCCATCTTCCTGACCACCTGAAAAAAGGCTAAGACTTACCATGTTTTATGTAGTGTTACAGTTTTGTTTAGTACATGTCTGCGTGCATATGTGTGTATTCTGTCCAGTAAGGGATTATTGGCCACCTGAGGCGAGTTCCACTGTCAGCCACCTTTGTAGCCTCAGGAGCAGTGCCACTCCCAAGTGTGGTCCATGAGCTGGCAGCATTAGGATCCCTTGGGAGCTTATTAGGAATGCTGAATCCAGGCCCCACCCTCAAACCTACTGAATTAATATCTCGGGGTAGGGCCCAGGGATTTCTGTTCTGCCAGATTTCCAGGGGATCCCAGTGCATGTTCAAGTTTGAGAAGCACTGCTAGGGCTGGAACCCAGGTCTTGTCACGTGTGGGTGCTCAGTAAATAATCTTTGAATGATTGCATGCACATTGACATTGACTGGGGCGAGGGGGTTGGTCTTACTAGGTCTGGGCATGACTCCAGGTATCCATTTTGCCAAATCTGAGGAGGCGGTGGGGAGATGGAGTCATATTTCTTTCCCTCTCAAAAAATTTGGATGGATGTACTTAAATGGCTGGGAAGATAGACTCCAACAGCACTGATGTGGGAAATGGTGAGCAGCTGAGCATGTGACCTGAAGGGAACAGAGTGGATGGGCCAGCTCCTAACGAACGCCCAGAGATAAAACAGGGCAAGGCGAGAACTCCATGAGGATGGTTTGGGGCAAGATGGTAAAGTCACAAGTTGGCTAGAATTGTATGCCTGGGACTCTTGTCTGTTTCAGGATGTATTAGAAATTAAAGCCTCCCTGTTACTGCACACGTGGCAGAGCCTGTTTGTAAATGCATTTCCCCTTCCGCTTTCTCAAACTCTCTTCTCCCTCTCCAGCTCCTTCCTTCTTTCTACCCAATGGGGTATTGTTGTCCAGACTTTGAGCAGGGTTAAAGTTACCCTGTGGCATGATATCTGTCAAGGGCAGGGATGTGTGGGCTTCTGTGAGTAATGAGCAGCTTTTTGGAGCCCCAGTTTTAAGGAATCTCCCTCCCTCAATAGTGCGATCATTCCCTCCTCTCCACACCTCCCCTCACCCCTCAAAAAAAAACCTTGCATAAGAGCAGTTGGCTCAATATAATAAAATACAGCTTGGCATCATGAGCTTCATAAACAAGAGGCATTTAATAAACTGTGTAGCGTTTTGGCAGTTGCAGGGACAGTAGCAGCCAAGGAGACACATATGGCTGGTTTAGCAGCATCCTGGACTCACGGGAAGAGGATCCAGGTTTGAATCCCTGAGATGAGCGGGTGGGGTGAACAAAGGCTTAGAGAGACTAGAGCGCTCAGCTGTGCCTAGGTTTTCCCGAAGAACAGTGCTTATTTATTTGATCTGATAAACACTTATATAGTGCTTGCTCTGGGCCAGGCATTTCTTCTCTAAGCTCTTTACACTTTTTTTTTTTTTAAAGGTAGGCTCTATACCAAATGTGGGGCTTGAACTCACAACCCTGAGATCAAGAGTTGCAAGCTCTACTGCCTGAGCCAGCTGGGCGCCCCAGCCCTTCATACTTTTTTAAAGCAGCTTTACAGAGGTGTAATTTACATACCATGAAATTCACCTGTTTTGAGTGTCCCATTCAGTGGTTTGGGGTACGTTTACAGAACAGTGCCACCATCATCTCAGTCCAGTTGTGGAACATTTCTGTCCCCCCTTGTGCCCGTTTCCATTCAATCCCGAATCCCACCCCAGCACAGGCAGCCACTAGCCTCCTTTTTGTGTCTCTATGAATTTGCCTTTTCTGAGGATTTCATATTTTGCAACTGGCTTCTTTCGCTGAGGGTAATGTCTTTGAAGTTTGTTCCTTTTTATTGCCAAACAGTATTCTGTGCTATCGATAGGGTGCTTTACGTTCATTACGTCAGTTCATCCTCAAAACCACCTCATGAGAGAGCTGCTTTTATTACCACTGGGGAAACTGAGATACAGTCAGTCATTTGAAGGGTTATGTTTCAAACCCAAGCAGTGTGGCATTATTCTGTGTTCTTGGACCCTCTGGCTTGTGCCGCCTTGCCGTGGGTACAAAATATGTTTTCGTTTCTAATTTGGCACGTTTGATTTATATAATGACCACTGCACTTCTAGACACGCATGGCTTAGTTTTATGCGATCTGATCAGGTTTTCTTGAATACCTAATTTGTGCCAGGAACTTTGCTGGGTGTTGGATTGAGATGGGTTCCTCCTTTCAAAGAATTTAGCGTTTTGTTCAGTCGACAAGACGCAGGTGCACACGATGTACATCCTCTAGGGCCTTGTGGGGTCATATATGGTCTAAAGCTTAAATGGACACTCCAGGTAAAGCGAGTCAACAAGAAGAGGTTGATGTCAGTGAGAAGAGCTGAGGTAAAGTTCTCAGAGGGGTTGGCCTTGAGCCCGTTCTAGCCCCTTGGCCTGATCAGTCCCGAGTTGCATGAGCAGAAGCTTGTAATTGTTGAGCGCCTGCCCTATGTCTTAATGTCCCTTCCACCCACAGTTTTCTGCCGGTTATGTTCCAGCTTCTAGATCCCATCTGTGTGTCTATAATTATGCAAAGAAGCTTTTCCTCTTAAGCTGTTTTTAATAGAAATGTCTTGAGGGCGTTTGTTCTCTTTAGAAAAACTCGTTAGCCAAAGCACAGGGCTTGTGTGTGTGTGTGTGTGTGTGTGTGTGTATTTTAAAATACCTTATAACATTCATTTCTTGGGCTGGCCACAGAAATCTGGCAGATAAGGATTCAGGAATTAGAATGGCACCTGGAACTGTATTTTAGACTGTAGAAGGCATGGTTTAGGTAGCTTGTGCTGTGTAACAAACCACCCCAAAACTTAATGGTTTAAAACAAAAACCATTTATTGAGCTCACAGTTCTGTGGGTTGTCTGTGGTTTTTTAGCTCTGGGCCAGTTCAGCTAACCTCTGTTGGGCCTGTGTACACATCTGTGGCCAGGCTGTAAGTCTGGCTGTTAGCAGGTGTTAGTCAGGGCACGGCTGTTGGCTAGAGTGCCTTCGCTCTCTTCCATGGGCCCGCTTCTCCTGTAGCAGGCTAGGCTTGGGCTCGTTCACAGGACAGAGGGCTCCCCAGGGCAGCAACAGGGGGCAAGCCCCGGTTCCCAAGCACTTTCCCAGGCCTCTGCTGTATTATGCTTCCCGGTGGTCCATTGGCCAAAGCAAGTTACATGACCAGCTCCAAATCAAAGGGTGGGGAGATTGACTCTACCAGTCGATGGGAAATCTGCTGTGTCATATTGCAAGGATATGAATGCCAGGAGAGGACAAATCTGTGGCTATTTTAATAATCATCCACAAAGTGAGAGCATGTGATAGCAATAAGGTTAGCTAGCATCTGCTACATGCTTACGAGCTGCAGGTACTGTTGGAAGTATTTTGTAAATGGATCTTAAGTCACTGAAATCACACAACAGCCCTCATCTTTCAGAGGAACAACTTTGTCCCCGAGAGAGGTTAGGCAGCTTGCCCAGAGATACACAACTATTGAGACGCAGCGCCATGATTCTCATCCAGGTAGTCTGGCCTGAGAGCCTGTGGGCTTTTAACCACTGTGCCGTCTTGCCCATCAGAGACGGTGCAATTTGACTGATGTGCTGCCCAACTGCAGGAAGAAGACTCACGTGTACGAACATGTGTTGAAGACTTAGGATGTGCCTTGCCCTGTTGCAAGCACTTTACATACATTTTGGCATTCTATTCCCACCGCAGTCTGATGCATGGAGGACTGCTTTTATCCCCATTTTACAGATGAGGAAACCAAAGCTCCCTGACTTCCTGTAAGGACGTTACGTGTCCAAGGTTGCATGGCACGTACACGGGCAAGCTCAGACTAAAGTCCAGGCGTGGAGAGTGAGTGCTGCCACCTAGTTCACAGCATCATTTCACCCATCAGGACTTTATTTTGCAGTCTCCATGTATGGTAGTGGGGGATGGGGATCTGGGAACTCTCCAGAACATACATGATAGTAAAAGAAAAAGGCAAAAAAGACATGGACAGATGCAGCTAGAGTTGTTGTCACAGAGCCCGTGCGTTTGCCAGAGGAGTTGATTGGGGGTGTGGCCCAGCGATCTGGCAGAACCAGCTGTTTGCTGTCCCCACCCCCTTAGGCACCGTCCAAATGGGAAGCAATGCTGGTAGTGTATTGGAGTGTGTGCCGTGGCGCCCTCGAAGTGCCCACAGGCTTGCTCATGTGGTTTTCCTTGTCGTATAGGCGAATGAAGCAAATAAAACAGGATTAGGTTAAAAAGTATGACAATGGCTTATGTGGTCACTACCATTGGACAATGAAGGAAAACACAGAAGTTTACCAAAAAGCACAAGCACTCAAAGTCCAAGGGTTTCGAAGTGTTGGTATAGGGATAAAGAGCCCGTAAAAAGCTCCATTGATCCTGAGGGGGGTCACCATCCTCCTGCTTGGCTCAGAAGTTAGTTTTGAGGAAAAATGATTAGGTTCTGTTCTTATGCTTTGTTGATCAGGGGAGGGAATGAAATAATTTAATTTGGAAACATTGCCATAGATGATGATGGTGGTGATGTGATGGTGATGATATTAATATTTCTTGGATGTAGCCCCTCATACCCTCAGATGCCACATAAATCCCATTATTGAAACCTATATTCTAGGGTTGGAGTAGCCTCATGGGGTTCCTGACTTTTCATAATTTTGGCTCTTGGTTTCTGCAGGGTTAGTGTAATTCCAAATGAAGAAGAGTGAGGGCTTTTGGGGGTCCAGGAGGTGGCCCAGTGACTATGTAAGTCTTGTGAAAGAGCAACTTTTTGACCCGAGAGGTGGCTCGTTCCCCACTGGGAGGGTTTGCTCCTGGTCTTTGCGGTGGTTTGGGAGATGAGTCAATGCATGACCATCTGAAGCCATAACCACCAAATATGTCATGGATTGACCAACACCCTGAAATGAGTCCCCACCTGCACGCCCTCCCCCTGTAGTTCATGAGTGGAGAATGACTCCAGTCTCCAGAGCACTCTTGAGTTCAGGTGGCAGAAGGAAGATGAAGATGATGGGAGACGTGTTTGCTCTGAATTTCTAGGGTTGCTCCAGGTGCAAGGAGCCACTTGGGAGATCCCAGGCTCGTGGTCTGCTGGAAAATGTCCCACCACTTGCTCAGCTGAAAGAATCTGTCCTCCCTTTGTCCCACCATTGTCCTCCCTTACTTTAAGAGCAACTTCCAGGAAATGCTAGTGAAAATACCCCTAGTTCTCACATGTATCAGGATCTCTTTAGACCAGAGGCAGCCATGTCATGGTGGCAGTGAATCTGTGGAGACAGAGGAGTAGGAGGGTGTGAATGGCGGGGAGAGCCAGCTGCATGGCAACACCAGCCTGCTAACCCAAGGCAGCCATGGTCTCTGACGCTCTAGTTGGCAATGTTTGGACACTGCTGTTATCTTTGCAAAATGCCTTCAATTCCTTGGAAGACAGATAGAGAACGGAAGACGGGACGTTGCCACCCAGTTGTGAGAGTGCGCTCCGTGGCCAGCGAGTCCCTGATGCACATATGCATGTTCACCAGCGTGCTGGGAGAGCTGAGACCCGTGTTTCAGGGTAAGGTGGTTTGAGTGGTTACAAAAAGGTGTCTTGGGTGCAGAGGTTGACCGGAACCCAGACTCAAGAGCTTTTGGGTGCATTTGGCAAGAGTGCAATGATACTGCAGAGTGAGTAAATGATGTGGTTAACTGCGCAGCTCATAAAAGTCTTCGGAAATGCCCCAAAGCAAAAAATATGGAAGGAATTAAAGTAGCACTTTGGAGGCTTCCACTGAGATTTCTTTTCTGTGTGTCATATGTGGCCAAGACAGCAGCAGACAGCATGAAAGGAAAGGGCTCTTTGTGCCCTTGTCAGTGTGGGGCTCTGATGGGGGTGAGGTTGCTCATTGTTAATACTTGTGATGGTATTTGTGGAGTGGAAGAAAAAAATGAGATTCCCTCCAGCTAATTTCTCACATTGCTGGAGTCATAGATGAAGGGGCCAGAATGGGATTGCATGCACCTCAGAAGAATCTGTTCTTTCAGAAAAAGAAATGCTCACCACACAGTGGAAGCTAGGATATAGGCAAGCCTTTGCTTTTTCTGGGAATATGCCATTTTGGTGTGCGTTTTTGTTTTCCACCCTTTTGTACTTTTATGGGCAACAATGTTCATTTGCCCCTTTGCTTAATTTTTTTGTTTGTTTTAGCCTCATCTGTTTTTAAAGCATCAAATTCTTCAGTGTGTGGTGCTGGCTTATCGTGAGTTAAATCCCACACGCCAATGCCATTCCATATACATTTTCTGGTTGAGTTCAAATCTGGCTGGGTGCTTGGCCAGTGGCACCCTCCTGGCCCCAAGGGAAGCAGCGTTCTGCCTGTCCATTCTTTCGTACATGGCCTGCCCTCAGTATGTAATGGAATTTGAATGTCTAGCATACGGTAATTAGTTGTGACATTGAGTGTGTAGTGTGCATCGGCATGCATGTGTCTTCCTGCCAGTGCGAACCACACAGACGCGCTTACTGTGGGGGCAGTCAACTAAGGGGTGCCCTCCTGGGCTGGAGGACATCATCTTTACTTTCCTGACCTGGTGAGAGAGCTGAAGTGGGGTGGGCAGGTGGGCGAGGCTGGGAAGGGAGAGATAGAGTTACCATATGGAAGTGGTTGGAAAACAGATGGGGGAAGTCTGGAAAACCCCAATTTGTTGTCTTCAGGTATTTTAAGGAATGTCTCAATATTAGGGTGTTAGAGAGGATTTCGGTGCTCACAACAGGTTAGAGTTAAATGATGTGAAGCAACGTCCCAGTAAAATTGGCATATAACTAAACATCGAATAATGATGTTTACTCCAGGGCTCATCAGTCACTGGAAAGGCCAGGCCTGTGTATTGAGCAGGGTGTTGGTAGAAGGAAGTAGAAGTAGAAGTCAAGCATCTCTTAGTGGAAAGAAGAGTCGGAAAACAATCTCATTGTAATTTTGTCAACAAGAAAATGGAAAGGAGGAACAGCGAGTTCCTTTGTGTCCCTGGGGAAGAGGCCATTGCGGGGAGATCTGCTTCCCAGTGTCAGACTCCTCATGTCTCATTTTTTACGATTCCCTCTGGTGTGGGGGGTTTGATGCAGTCTGAAAACCTAGACCTTCCTGCCCTGGGCGATGCTCCCATCCAACTCTTATGCTATTGACTGTACCTTTAGAGGCCATGGAAGATGAGTGATGTGTTTGATGTCAGGATGTGAGGAACTGGGCAGTGTTTATAGGTTCCTCTCATGGGCTTCTATGGAAGAAGTCAGATTTGCAGTCTCGTGGAAGCCCTGGATGTGTCCACGAATCAGCTGTCAGTGTGCAGTGGCCAGCATCCTCTGGGCTCAGCATCTGGTCCCAGGGTGAGATCTGAGAAGGCCTGGGGGCTTCGGAGCCCTGGTCCTCGGGCGTGGTGGGCTGAAGGGGTGGCCCTGGGGCTCCAGCCATGCTCCGAATCCAGTGCTCTCTTCTTCTGTCCCCTCCTTTCCCTCGATGCTCCTGATGAACCAACCTCCTCCTTCGAAGCTGCCTTTTCTCTTTTTTTTTTTTACATTGGAAACGAAGACCCAGAAATGTACTTTTACATATGACAAGGGGGCGCATCTTGTTTCCCACAAGACTCTTGCTCTGTCCTTTCAGCGTCGAACATAGTTTTTCATCTCTCGGTTTCATTTCAGACTCAACACGTGAACTTAAATACGGCCGCACTATTGTTAAGAGTTGGGTGTATTGGGCTCCTGCTACTTACTTAAGGACTTTTTCTTGAGGGTGTGGGTCCTGAGGGGTGATGTCACCTTTCCTAGTGATTAGAATTGGATTTTAGGTTACCATTCTTCCAAATGATAATACCACCAGTTCTAATTGAACATATTTGTAGAACTTGAATTTTCTTTCTTTCTTTTTTAAGGTTTATTTACTTTGAGAGAGGGAGAGAGAGAGCAAGAGTGTGAGAGAGAGTGCAAGCACACATGCAAGCAGGGGAGGGGCAGAGAGAGAGAGAGAGAAAGAGAGAGAATCCCAAGCAGACTCTGAGGTATCAGCCCAGAGCCTGACATGGGGCTCTGTCCCATGACTGTGAGTTTTTGACCTGGCGAAATCAAGAGTTGGACACATAACTAAGTCACCCAGGCACCTTCCCTCAAATTAAAAAATATATATATATTATAAAAGAATTATTGGTGAGGCCAAACTCTGATGGTAATTAGACCTCTGCGTCATCCCTGGCTTTGGTCCCATAGGCAGGATGTCACTCTCTTGAAATCCCTTCCTGTGGCGCACTGAAGCAGCGAGTCTCCCTCCGAGCACACCGTTCCTTCAGGCCCCCTGTATAAGGCTGACCCTGCCAAAGGCTCACACCTCAGGTTGCAACAGAAAGGCTTTTAAAGTATTTTACAAACTTCAATGGGCAGTGAAGAGCCTCATTATTTTCAGTGTCACAGTGAAACTTAATCCTTATCTTTTTTTTTTTTTTTTTTTTTAAACCCGGGCAGATAGCCCTACACGAGAAACCAGAGGTGGGTATGGTAGGCGAGAAGAGTATACGAATCCCATGCCGTGTCCAGAAATTGCATGGCTTTGTTTCCTTTGTCTATTACAGTGTATTAGTGTATCCACTTTTATACGCTGATCACACGTGCAGAGATAGTCCATTCCCAAATGCCCAAGGTGTGGGAGTATGGTGTGGTAAGAGATAAAAATCACTGTGGTGATTTATATTAATATGTTCAGATCCACAAATTTGTTCTTTCCCATCAAGAGTCCATAAGTGTATTGCACATTCTTTTAATGGTCTAATTAAAAAAAATCCAACTAATTAGGTTGGAACCTTAGCCCTTATCAGCGACGTGACATGCTTTTCTTTCCATGTTATATGCCAGCTTCACCCTGGTATCACGGTGCTGATCATGTGATCTTTCAGAAATACTCTGGTTAAGGAAAAAAACCGTGTGTGGTTTTTTGTTCATTTGCTTTTTTCTTTTCTTTTTCTTCTTCTTCTTCTTCTTCTTTTTTTTTTTTTTTTTGGCCTCTTCTGTTAAAATCCAGTTATTAAGTAAAGAGCCAAATAAGTAATTAATTTAATTTTTTATTTAAAAAATTTTAAATCTTTTATTTATTTTGGAGAGAGAGAGAGAGAGACAGAGAACGGGGGAGGAACAGAAAGAGAGGGAGACACAGAATCCGAAGCAGGCTCCAGGCTCTGAGCTGTCAGCATAGAACCCGACGCAGGGCTCGAACTCACAAACTGTGAGATCATGACCTGAGCCTATGTCAGATGCTTAACTGACCGAGCCATCCAGGCACCCCAGTAATTAATTTTTAAAAAACACTCTCTGGGGGAACAACTCTAAGAAAATCCAGGTTCTAGGGGCACCTGGGTGGCTCAGTCTCAGGTCGTGATCTCAGGGTCCATGGGTTTGCTGTGCTGACAGCATGGAGCCTGCCTGGGGTGTTCTCATCTCTCCCTGCCCCTCCCTCCATGCAGCACAGAGCCTCACAACAGGTCTTGATCCCACAACTCTGCGATCATGAACCTGTTCTGGCTTCGAGGATCAGAGGCTCAGCCGACACAACCACCCAGGCGCCCCTACAATACATTTTTAAATTGAACTATAACGTACGTGTGAAGAGGCGCAGCACAGTGAGTTGTACAGCTTGACGAGTCCTTCCAAGCTCAAGACGGAACAAGAAACAGAACATCTCCAATGCCGCAGAAGCCCTTCTTGTGTCTACGTAGCCCAGCCCCAGGAGGACCCCTGTTCTGACTCCTCACACCTTAGATTAACTCGGTGTTTTCATGCTTCATATAAACGGAATCATACAGAAAGTGCCTTTTTATATCTGGCCTCCTTTGCTCAACAGACGCCTGTGAGATTTGCCCCTGTCTTGATGTACAGTAGTGGCTCGTTAATTCACATGTAATTCCATTGTAATAGGGAGTGCAATATAGGCCACAGTACATTTATTTACATTTACAATGCGTTTATTTGTCCCGTCTATTGTACATAGGCATTTGGGCATTTCCTGGTTTGGGGCAATTGCTAATAGTGCTTCTGTGAACATTGTTGTACGTGACTTTCGGAGAACATGTGTTTGTATTTCTGTTGGCTCTAAATCTAAGAGAGGAAATTCTGGATCATTCAAGAGAGAGTATTTAGCCAGAAATCTTGTTTTGTTTCTGTCCCTCATCTTATACACATGAACGTAGTTACAGAGCTTTAGGACTGGAGGGGGCCTCACAGAATATAGATGGAGCCAGCGTTTTTCTGCTTCTGCCTCACCTCACTCTAGGAGCTCAGGGGGCTTTGCTGGGGGGAAAGAGAGGCTTGGGTGGGGCTTTGGGGCTCTCTGCCTCCAACCAGAACAACGCCCCTTTTATCTGGCTCGTAGACAGGGTTGGAATTCCACACAAGGTTTTATTTTAAGAATGGGTTCTGTAGTGGGGGAAAAATGGTTGAAAACAAGCGATTTAGGTTTATTGTCTTCATGAGAGAGGAAACAGGCCGGCGTGCCGACCTCAGGAGGGCTGACGTGCCTGGATGGTGCTGGCACTCTACAGGTGTTGCCTCGCTCAGTCCTCACATCCACCCTACAAGGCGGCCATGTCCTCATCCTATTTTACAACTGGGGAAACTGAGGGGCAAAGCGGTTAGGTGGCATTCCTACGGACACCTATGGATAAAAGAGAGCTGAACTCAGGCAGTCTGACTCCAGAGCTTCGCTCCTTAATTATCCCAACTAGAATATTCTGCCCCCATGCACTGTCCATTTCACTATCTCTCACGGACGGTCAAGGGCCTGCGTGATACATTATGGCGACAGTGGCCCATCCTTTTGGTCCAAGTTTTTGCTTCCCTGGTAAAGCCCCAGCAGCCCCGGTGTAATAGGCCCACATGAAAATGATTGTCCCTCTCCTCTCGTCCGCCGAGTCCATTTCAGAGCAGAATTTAATGCTTTGTATCTGCCCTTCCACATGGTGAATTTTCTGTGATTATTGCTGGAAACCTGTGGGATAAGCAGGATAAGGATTCCTAGCCCTTATTTTGCCATTCGCTCTGCTCAGACTCCCTCGGCTTCCTCACGGTGCTCTTAATGTGCCCCAGGATCTTTGCACTTGTTGTTCCTTCTAGGTGGAATTTTCTTTCCTACATGTTCTAATGGTTTGATCTTTGATCTGTCATTTCCTTCAGGGCTCTGCTCAAAGTCACCTGATGGGAAGAGGCCTTCTTTGACCTCCCTCTATAAAATTATCTCTCCTTCACTTTCTACTTCTGGGCCTGCTTTACTTTTCTTTAAGGTACATCTGCTACCTGGTACATGGTATTTTGATTTGCTTTGTTTATTTTATATCCATTAACAGGCAAAGGAGGCTTCACATGGTCTGGGGGTTTTTGCTCTTTGTGTATCCCTGACACATCAACACATATTGAATGAATGAATGGGTGGATGAATGAATGAAACTGGCTTTAAAATTCAGAAAAGTGATACCCAAGTTGGGTAGCTGGACCCAGTTTTTAATAGGGAAAACTTTGAGGTGCTGTATCCTTTAACATTTCCAATATTATTTATGTTTGTAGTCTCTCTTTGTTTCTTGATTATTCTTGCCAGAGGTTTATCTTTTCATTAGCCTTTTCAAAGAACCAGCTTTTGGTTTTGTTGAGCCTTTCATTTTATGCCTTTCTTCTTGCTCAGCTCTATATTTATTTACTTTGGTTTGTATGTATCTGTTTTATCTTTGCACATTAAAAATTGTTTGAGAGCTGAGACCATATGCAACCACAGCTATGATGAGGGCCGCTGACTAGGTCAGATCTTCGAAGCTCTGCGTCTGGGAGTCCGGGGGTTAGGCCCCTCCTTCTCCCGCCTCCCAGTTTTGCAGGGGCCACTAGGGTAGAAGAGAGCAACATTTACATTCAGAAAAAAATAATAAATTATCCAATTATCATTTAAAACAAACTTTCCCAACAACATTTCTTTTCCTTTCTTTTGAGAGAAAGAGTGAGAGCAAGAGCGAGCAGGGGAGAGGGGCAGAGGGAGAAAGAGAGAGAATCTTAAGCAGGCTCCACTCCACGTTCAGTGCAGAGCTCAACACGGGGCTTGATCCCACGACCCTCGGATCATGGCCTGAGCTGATATCAAGAGTCAGGTACTCAACCAACTGAGCGTTGCCCCTAGACACGGCTTCATTTGCTATGGATTGGTTTCTAACCTTTGACAATGACTGCTGTTATAGTATCATTTATTAATTGCTGTCTAACAAATGTCTTCTGTTGTTTCCAGTGTTACTTATATTATTTTACTGCTGTAATTAAAGCCATGGGGAAGTGAAGGTTACCCTAGAATAAAAAAGTTCAAACCACATTTTGGGCCTTTTTTTCTCTGGGTCTAAGTGAATGAAATCTACGTGAGAATAACAAGATAGAAAATCTATTTCTATAATTAGGAAATTAGCAGAGTCGGAATCAAACTGTAAGAAGGTTCGTCCCTAAGGGATTTTTCTCCCAGTGCACATATAAGCCAGTAGGAAATAAAGCCTATGTGAACAAGGAGAATCTGGTGGTGGACCTTCAGACCTTCCGGGATGGGAATGTTGTGCCTGGGAGGCGGTGAAGGGATTGACAGCAGCTTAACGTCTAGTTAAAGCACTTAACCTCTGGGGTGAAATCTCAGTCCGGAGAACACTGGATGGCTTCACAGTAGGATGTCATCTGATGAACCCTGCCTTATAGAGTGGCGGAGAAGGGATTGTAAATTTGTTCGGAGATTCTCGCGTGTCTCATTTTGGCTTTGGTTTGCAATCCGATAGGCTTGATTTTCCCAGGGAGCCTCCCGACACCATGTCCACTTGTGTTAAGATCAAGGCATTTAGCTGGTATGTGAAATGTGATGTGATCAGGGAAAGCATGGAGGATCCTGCATGTTGGGGGAGGGCGTTGTCTCTGACTTGAAGGGAGATCAAGGGCAAGTGAAAGGGGGAGACTGAGATGGAGAGCAACAGTGGAGGGAGAGCAACAGACACATTTGGGCCGTTTAGGATAATGAAAAAGTGGATCTGGCCTACCCTCTTAAATGTGAAAATTTCACCTAGTCTGGTTTTTCAGTCTCCCGCCATTGAAGTCCACAGTGAGAAATGAATTGATTTCTGATGTTCCTTCCAGCTGGAACCCTGATTGATTCTAAATGCGCGAAAGACATTTTCTGCAAAGCAGGACAGCTTTCAACATACCTTAAGAGGTTAGAAGTCAGTGATTATCTCCAAGTACTGTGCTTCCGTGGGCACAGGAATTGTTGCCTGCAAATCCTGAGTCCAGAGGCTTCGGATTCAGTTTGTACACCATCAGAGACCCAGGATAAGGCACTCTGAGGATTCTGGTGGGGGTCATTCCTGGATTCTCTGGTCCCCAAGGACACAGGTCCAGTGGAATGGTGTAGCTGCTACATGCAGACCACAGTGTGTCATACCAAAGGTATGTTTTCTTTTAGCAAGTGAGGTTCAAGTTCTAGACAGCAGCCGGACCAGGAGGAAAAGGTTTATATGCTACTTTAAAAAAAATATGTCAAAGGAACAGAGACCATGTATTAGGTATAAGTTTGGGTAAAGGAGATTCAAACTTTCCAATGATGGTCAGTGAGTGAAAGGTTTGAATGTAAACACGCACGATGTACTAACCACAGAACATCAAGAATATCAAGCCGAGCCAGGAAACAGGAGTGTGGCAGTAAAATCATGATAGATGCCGGAAAAGGAGAACCCAAACTACTAAGTGGTGGGAAAGAGTAAGTAGTGGTAGATGGAATTCTTCTTAAAGAGACTATATGGAAATAAGTGTAGTGTTCTGGAAGAGTGGCCCATTTATATTGGAAGCTTTCTTTTGATGTTTATGAATGAAAGAGATCACCGAGGGGGGGGGGTCCCTTCAATATGGCAGCCACTAGTCACTGGGGGCTACTGAATACTTAGAATGTGGCTAGTGGGATTGATGAGCTGATTTTTAAATTAAATTTAATTTAATTTAAATACATTTAAATTTAAAAACTCATACTTGGCTTGGTTGTTGGAAAAGTTTCAGCATCTTTGCGACGATTTCCATTGTGAATGTACTTTCCAACCATCTCTTTCATGAAATCTAAATACAGATCAAGTATTCGTGGTAAAAATTTTTACCACCCAAATTGAGATGCCTTTAGGTATAAAAAAAACACATGGGGTTTCCAAGACTTACTATGAAAAAGAGAATGTAAAATATCTCCTTAATAATTGTTTACATCGATCACATGATACAATGATACTTTAGACGTAGTAAGTTAAATGAAATATGTGAGTAAACTTAATTGCACCTGATTCTTTTTACTGTTTTTTTTTTCTTTTTACTTTTGAAAATACGGCTGCTGGAGAAAGTAAAATTACATGGGCTGCTTGCATCCTTGCATTATAGTTCAAAGGCACGCTGCTTCAGGTACCACATTTGCTGGTTAAATCTAGCTTTGCCACTGAAGATTGAAATGAACTGGGATCTACGGAAAATCCCTGTAGCCTCTGTGGACCTTACACGTTTCCCCTGCTCCTTACTTCTGGTCCCCGAACCCATCCACTGGCTGATGTATCTCATGCAAGTCTTGTGTGCCGAGAAAGCTAGGTTTTACTGACCTCTGCCGTGTTCTGTTTAAGCCTTGAGCTCAGTGAAGAATCTACTTGGTAAATGGTTTCAGGACAGCGTGCTTCCTCCTAACAGTTGTCTTAGGCCGGACAGACTCTGCCACCAAGACTTGTGTCCTGGGAGTGCCTGTGGGATTAACACAGGAGCAAGGGAGGCGGCATCAGGCCGGGAGGAGCTGATCTGCTCTGCAGCACAACAGATACCTTGGCTCTGGAGGTGAGCTGTCCCTTTAGAGGGGTCGCAAATTGAGGCGAGCTTGGGGCTTTGTGTCCTCCAAATGACTCATCTTTCTGAACAATATTTATTTTTGAGGGAGACTGAGAGAGGGTGCTGATACAAGTGAGTGGAGGCGGGGCAGAGAGAGAGAGAGAGAGAGAGAGAGAGAGAGAGGGAGAGAGAGAGGGAGGGAGGGAGGGAGGGAGTCTCAAGCAGGCTCCACACCGTCAGCCCGACACAGGGCTCAATCCCACGAAGCATTAGAGCATGACCTGAGCCGAAATCAAGAGTCAGATGCTTAACCGACTGAGCCACCCTGGTGTTGCATCCAAATGACCAATCTTTTGACACAGGTCGCCCTTAGGTTGGGGGACCGAACCTTGAGGGAGGCAGCTCCCTTCCACACAAGGCAGTTCCCAGAGGAGGAAACAGCTGTGAGCCCTCAGCAGCCGGGGAGTGCTCCCTGAGAGAGGAGTACTTCAGTCTAGAACGGGGTGTCTGGGTAGCACACTGCAGCCTCTACTATGACATGTCGACCTTGCTCTCACCGTCAGTCCCCGGCCAGACTCAGATATGTTCAAACAGACCGTCTTAGATCCGGGGAGCTAAACAGTCCCTGTGCTTGGGAATGAGGGGTAGGCTGTGTATCTTCTTGCTTTCCTCTCCATCCTGCCCTGGAATGACCCATAATTTCTAGCACGCAGAAAGATTCAGGGATTGGGAGAAGAGAGAAGAAGAGAGAGGAAGAATAGAAGGATGCATCAATGTGACATAGCCACTCATAAATCCCCTGCTGTTACCTGTACGCAGAGAGCCATTTTATGTCCCTCTAATTTCTGAACTGGGCTGAAGCCACAGCCCAGCACCTGTTCAGAAATGGGGTGCAGGAGGGGTGAGAAGGGAGCTGGTTTGGGAACAGATTCTCTGCCGCGATCAATTTAGAAAGCAGTCAGGACTATCAGCGTAGACTAGTTTCCACTGGTGAATGAATGTCACTCACATGGAGAATGACTGTCACTCAGATAAGCCAAGAAAGAGAGCGGTTCCCAGCATGTGCCCCTCCCCCGTTCCTCCAGAAAGTGACCTACAATTGCTGCAGAGGAAATTAAGAGCTTGGTAGCCACCTGTTCCCTGAGAGCTTGACTCGATTTTTTCTCTGTGTGTCTGTCTGTCCGTCCATTGGATTGTCGTGTTGCATTTGCTCTTTTGTCCTTAAGGCCAAGTTTACATCTTGGCAGTACTTCCCAAGACTCTCCCCTGCCTATTTGTAAGCACTGATTAATCAGAGATGCCCAACAGCACGATCATTGGACAGGAGCATTTTCCCATAAGCCTCTTCTCCTGCCAGTTATCTATAATCTAACAGCTGCGGGTGTCACACGTGTCTGCTCAGGGTGCACATGCTCCTTCACACACACCTCAAAGCACGTTAGTGCACGCTGGGTTAACGCTGCTCTTGGCTACCTCATTTCCCTCCCTTCCCCCTTTTGTCCCTTCCTATCTCCAGCCGCCTTGCTCTTTGCCTCTCATTTCACCATTTCATGCTGCCTCTGAGAGAGAAATCTCATTATTTCTGATTTAGGGGCTCCTGTGCCCTCCCCTGCTACATGTCATGCCCATTGCCAGCTTGTTACGACATCACAAGAGAATTCAGAGCCCTGGTTTATCCGCCAGAGGGGGTGGCTCTGGGGGGGGGGGAGTGGGACCGAGAAAGGGAGTGAAGCGGGAGGGTTGGCAGGGAAGGGCTGCGGTGTTTCGAACTGTGATAGCTTCAGGATGCTTGTAGTAGTTGGGTTAGCCCGCATGACAGATGCTGTGCGTCTTCTCAGAAGCCTAACAAAGAAGCAGGGCAGCTTTTGCATATTTAATTTAATTTATTTTTTAAGTCTATATATTTATTTTAAGAGAGAGTGAGAGTGAGCAGGAAAGGGGCAGAGAGAGGACCCCATGCAGGCTCCATTATGTCAGCACAGAGCCTGATGCAGGGCTCAAACCCACAAACCGTGGGATCATGACCTGAACCAAAGTCAGATGCTCAAATGACCGTGCCACCCAGCCGCCCCTGTATATTTAATTTTAGAGATGGGCTGGAGACGTGTCATTGGGGCTCCGGACAGCTGTTGAGGAAAGCTGTAATAGGCTTTTTAATCCTTTGTCTTCTCCTCCTGGAGTGTGGTGAATGGTGACGATGGTCAATAGTTGATAATTTAGTAAGTCTATCTCTGCCCCATTCATTGGGCCGGGAGCAGGAGTTAGACATCTTGTGTGGGACACCTGGGTTGGCACGTGGTGGGGGCCCAGGACGTGTTCCCTCCGTGTGTCATCAGCCAGGTCTCCCAGCTGCTTTCACTTCCCCCAGAAACAGACCATGAGATAAAGAGCCAAGTGTGGGTGGTCTCTTTGGGTGACTCAGGCACAGTAGCAGGTGATGAGGATATGATACAGGGAAGGGGAAGCCAATAAAGGGCGTTGGTGAGCGTAATCCTACAGGAGAATGATCTCACCCAAGAGGCCTGTATTTATACTCTAAGCTCCCAAGTCGTTGGTTGGGGGCTGCTTCTGAGGGCATCAGTTCCCTAGCATTTCTAGTCCAGGGCACTGGTCTGGGGAAACTGGCCCTCAGGCTCAGAGATGCAGGCCCTGGTAGCTGGAGATCTGGAGCTTGCCTGAAAGGTCTGAGGGATATTCACGAGGCACTCACAGTGTCCGCTGCAGTAGCTAGGCTTCATTCATTCATTCATTCACTCACTCGGTGCATACTTAGTGAGCTGCTCCTGTGTTCCTGGCACTGTCCAAAGCATTGAGGGTCCAGCAATAAACCAAACACACACAGATCTCTTCCCTCAGAGAACTTGCCATCTGGGAAGGACACTAGACCATGAGGCAACCAACAGGGACAAAATACACTAGTTAGATAGCCTGGTAAGTAGTGCTAATGCCATGGAAGAAATAAAACTGGCGAGTAAGGATTGCCGAGGGGGCCCTCTTACATCAGGCAGCCAGCAAAGGCCTCAAGCAGGAGCTGAGCGGGGGCGTCACACCTGGCAGGAATGAAGCATGTGGCTGTCGGGCTGCGTGGAAGCAGGGAGACCTAGGAGGAAGCACATCTTCTAAGATCTTCCACTTTGCTTCGTAATGAATGAATAAAACACGAGAGTGGGCACCGGCCTCGCTTGGCTGATGGGTGGACCTGGCATGATGCAGTGCTGCACTCTGATGGCTAAGACAGGTCAGAAAACCCACTGGGCTTCAAGGCAAGGAGTAGACTCACCCCGTGAGGGGAGGAGTTACAAACTTACTTTGTGGGGCACCTGGGGGGCTCAGTCGGTTAAGCGTCTGACTTCGGCTCAGGTCATGATCTCATGGCTCGTGGGTTCGAGCCCTGTGTCGGACTCTGTGCTGACAGCTAGCTCAGAGCCTGGAGCTGCTTCATATATGGTGTCTCCCTCTCCCTCTGCCCCTCCCCTGCTCATGCTATCTCTCTCTCTCCCTCTCAAAAATAAGTAAAACATTAAAAAAAAATAAAACCAAAACAAAACAACAAAGTCACTTTGCATAGGGTTGTGGATGCAGGAAGGGAAATGAATATGGAGGGTTTTGCAAGGAGTCCACCATGGCAAACAATGTCAAATTGAACTTCCAACATCCCTGTTCTTAAAATATCCTTGGGCCATTCCCACCTCATATTATGGAGTAGAATTGAAGATTTAGCAAGAGGTACCATTTCCTTCTCAGACCATGGCAACCATCGATAGGAATGTGTCTGCCAACTAGACATGGGGGAACAGATTGGAAAAGCACTTCCCCTTGACTGCTTTGCTCCTTTTAACCCTTTTATCGTGTCCTTTTATCAGATTCCTTTTTCCCTTCTCATTACTGCCTCTTTGAGCCCTCCGTGTTCTTCCTTGTCAAGAGCAAACACTCCTATCTTGTGTAATGAAGAGCACTTTGCCAAATCTTCAGTTACCTTGCTCTTGGACACTAGCACTGAATCTCAGAGTTGACTTCCAGTAGCTTGCAAGGGATTTTTTTTCCAGTCAAAATCTGGAGCCTCACCCTAATTTCCAAGATGAGTTCTGTACTGGTTATTAATATTCATTTTCTACCTGTTCTGCCAATGGTTGAGCTTCATTTGGGAACTGAAGCAATTTTAGGTTCTTTGGGTTGCGTGGAGATTGGTGTTCCAGATGTGGTGTTGACAAAGGTCTGGTGCTTTGTTCTTGTATTAGAGTAATTGATGGGCCTATTTCTTGGAGCCAAGATCTATGCCTGTTTATTTGATTCTCCTCCCAGTACCTTGCACTTGGTAGAGTCTCAGTTAATGTGACCATGGACTTAAGGTCAGTCTGCAATAGACTCTTTGATACCTCAAAGGAGTCCCTCTTCTTCTCAAGCCAGGAGGGGAGGAGCTTGAAGCATCTCTAGATTAAACAGATTTTTGTAATCCAGACCAGTACTGTCCAATAGAACTCTAGGTGATGACGGAAATGTTCCACATCTGTGCTGTCCAATACGGTGGCCACTAGCCACTCTGGCTATTGAGCACCTCACATGGGGTTAGCACAACTGAGGAGCTGTATTTTTAATCTGCCTTGGTTTTATTTAGAATATTAATTAATTTAAATTTAAATTTGAATGCCATAGTAGATGGTGCAGCTCTAGATATTACTAATCTGAAACTTTACACTGGACGTGCTTCGGATGGTAAAGAGAATGAATACCTAGATGGTTTGGGGTTCAAGTTTTCAAGTACAGAATTACTCTGGAGTTTTAGCTGAACAATGTGTAATGAGTTGGCATTTATAGTATGTGTGAATTTGCTCTTTATGGTACATATGCCTTACCCTGGAACAAAATGGATGGCCTAGGACGATGTATTTCTGACATCCTTAGCACACACTTCTGTGTACTCCTGTGACTTCATGCATGCTGGTTGAGATGGATGAATGCATTGCAAATAAGCTGACTTAAAGCGTAGACTTCACATTCTTCCTATTTTACTGTAGTCTGAGAATAAAAGCATCTGATCCAGCACCCAGTGTTAGGAATGACCTTCTGGCTGGTGTGCAATTCAAACCTCCTGTGGGACTTAAAAGAAAATTCTCCCCCAGAAAGCTCTTCAAGTGCATTTAATGAATAAAGTGCTGTCTGTAACTTTTGGTGACATTTACTTTAATAAGCCATGGGAGTGATTTAGTGATCGGTGGGCACTGACATTTGAAGAGGGAAAGACAAACTTGGCTGCTTCTGACATGGCTTTTTTTCTTCTCCTTTTGATTCTGGTCTTGCATCCATGGAAACTTTGTTTCTGGAAAGAGATACTGCGTTTGCCGAGTTTGGGGAGTAATTTATTTTTTCTTTCAGCATGGAGCCACAAATTAATTTCTCCTTTGTGTGTCTGATGGTGAAATTATTTGTAGTGAATGAAGTATGTTTTGCACAGCATTTGAACTGAGGAGTGTGTATGTGAGTGCACACACACCCGGGCTTTTCCTCAATGAGGAATTTGTTGTATTTTGCTTAGAAGAAAAACACATGGAAGAAAATGTAAAAAGGCAGATTTAAAAATACACTTCTGTAGCTACAACTCTCACCATGTGTGTATATCTGTGTGACTACCACCCAGAAGAAGATCTAGAACGCTGTCAGCATCCCCAGGAGGTCCTGTCATGTCCCCTGCTGGTCCCATATATCCCATCCAGAGGTAACTACTCTTGACTCCTGTCACTATCGATTCGTTTTCCCTGCTCTTGAACTTCATATAAGTGGAATCACACACAGTGTATTTTCCAACATTATGTGCATGAGATTCATCCGTGGACAGTGGTGTGGACCAGTACTTTGTTTTTAATTGATGTATAATGCATTATATGAATACACCACAGTTGATTTGTCTGTTTTTCCTTTGATGGATGTCTGGATTGGTTCTAGCCTTTGACTATTATGAATACAGCTGCTGTGACTATTCTCGTACTTGCCTTGTGAGAAGCTTTTTCACGCCCTTCTTTTCATCTATACCTAGGAATGCAGTTGCTGGGTTATCAGATTAAAGGCAAAGTTTTGTTGTTCTGACAAAGACCCAATCCAACAGCAGTTTAGATGAGGTAGAAGTTAATTTCTCCTCAGGATGTGTCTTGGTGCTCTGTCATTCCCAGGGTCAGGCTCTTATTCTGGTGGTCCTAGATGAGTGACCACCATGTTCACATTCCAGGCAAAAGGATAGGAGCATAAAGTGGAGGTTTTATAGCATGCCTTTTCTCTGTAGAGACAAACTTCCAAAGACTGGAGTGCATCATTTCTGCCGAGACCGCATGTGCGGGGACATGATTCACAGCCACCCTTCCCCAGAGTGCCAGGGCTCATCTTTATTTTGAGAAGCCTCGTACCCACCCAGAGGCGGAGGAAAAGAGGGCTGGATATTGGGATAGCACGCAAAGGCTCTGCCACAGCTTACCTCTTGGACTGGGCACTGCCCCCATTTTGGGGGAGTGAGTGCGCAGGGGTCACTGTAGAGCTCTTTTACTTTCTGGCTCAGGAGAGTCTCTAAGAACTTTCTCGATTCCTTGGAACAGTTACACCAATCATCCCACCTAAACTCTCCTACCAAGCAGGGGTATTGGTAATTTCTCGCTTGCACACAGATGTCTCCCCGATAACTGATTTGGTTTGGTTTGTTTTTAATGTTCTGAAAAGAGGATATTACTACTCTTTTTTTCAACATAATTATTATTCCCCCCGGAGGAGACTGCCTCTTGGCTTTATCACTTCTCTGAGCCTCTGTTTCATCATCCATAAAATGGGAATAGAAATGCCTACCTTGAAGAACTATATGAAGTAACAGAGATAATATATTTTACACCCAATATAGCTAGAGCCCCACGTGGTCCAGTCCTGATACACTGTCACAATAAAAAATATTTGGGAACCAGAGTGGTTAAATATAGTTCCTGTTTCTCAAAATGCTAAGAGGGATCCAATTTAGAACTTATAGCAGTAGTTCTCCGCTCCACACACACACACACACACACACACACACACACCCCAAAACCTGCCTGGCTTCATGTCTCAAACACACCGAAGCATGCTGGAGGGTTATCAGTGTCCTCGCCGTCCGTTCTGCTCAGCGCTCCCAAGCCCTCCAAGCCTGTTTCCAAGATTCTGCCCGTGGAGGTGCTTATCTGTCATCCCGCTTCCCTTCTCTCTCCATCCTCACTCTTTCCCTCTCAAGTAAATCTGAGGGAAGGAGGCTGTGGTTATTTTTTCAATCATCCATGTTTTCACTAGTGTTCCCTGTAACGTATGTCAAGTATCTGTCACATAGGAGACCATCCACGGTTGCTGTTTCCTTTACCATCAAGATGATGAAGAATGTTTGCTCTCTTTGCTTACCTAGGGCCCTCTTTTTTTCTTTTCTTTTAGAGAGAGAGTATGTGTGTGTGTGAATGGCGAAAGGGGCAGAGAGAGAGATTCCCAAACAGGCTCCATGCTCAGTGTGGAGCCCCACAAGGGGCTCCATCCACCAACCCAGGATCATGACCTGAGCCCAAATAGTCAGGTGCTCAATCAACTGAGCACCCCATCTAGGATCCTCTTAAGAGTTCACGTGGACATGAGTTGCCATCAAGGTCGACTCTGAGAGCAGGGCTATGTGGTGGGCAGGCTGTTGTTAGTCATAACAACTCCATGCAGGTGAGAGAGTATGTGAATTTCATCCATTCGCTCACTTAATTCACATACATTTATTGATTGATTTGAACAGCCTTTGAAAGAATTGACAGAAAAATATATCCCATATGCTGAAGTAAATAATAAATATGATCAAAGGGAAAACAAAGCCAAGGCCCAAAAATGTATACCCCAAGCTGATGTTCATCTGTGAGGCACTGGGGAAGCTAGAGGTATGTGACTGACGGGTCTCACAGTTGTTTTGAGGAATAAACTATGGGATAATGCTCGTCCAGGCATAGAGTGTTTGAGAGACGTGTGGTAGAACGAGCTTTCTCCCCTCTGTGTACAGCTGTAATGACTGGTGGATGCCAGTTTATTTCCCCCCTGATCTCTGCATTTGCTGCCCTTGCAGTTGGTTTTGAACGGAAGAGGCACAATGCTATCAGCGCCCAAGATCTTGCTGCTCAGCCGGGTCTCAAATACCCTTAATCACTTGTTATTCATCGTGAACTCCTACTGAGTTTTTGGTATTCTGAGAACTATTAAAAGATGAGCTTTTTTGTACCGTGTTTGGGTGCGGCTGTGGATTGCCGGAGCCAGCTGATACCGGCTCACAAGCACCGACTGTGCACATGGCTTACCAACTCCGCGTTCAGTGACATCAAGTCGGTAGCTTGAAATCAGCCAAGGTGTGAGTATTTATACCAGAGAAATTAGCAAATGCTACAAATCTGGGCTTTCCCTCTGCCCCTTCCCCCATGGAAAGTCACTTGTTAAACATTATCTATCATACTGTTGGTACTAAGTGCATGATTATGTCAAAATAGATGCCCCTGTTCTGAAAGACTTAGGGAAATAATTACAAGGTATTCTGTGGACTCCAAGGTGCTGTGTGAAATTGCAGAAGAATTTCGGCTAATGCTTATGTCTCATCTGGGAACATCAGCGATCAGAATTTTAGACTGGAAAACTCAAAGGTTGAACGTTGTTATGAGTGTTCCTGGTTGATTTGAAAATCATATGGGAGAAAGGTGGTTGGAGTTTTCTGCTGACGCTTGAAGCAGAAAGCCTGATAGCACCCAGGGGCATGATTCTGGAGCATTCACCATGGGGCAGCATTGAGTTCAGCTGAAATGATCCTTCATAACACATCCCTCTATGAAAAAGACAGGGGGACAAAGGACCAGAAAGGGTTGTCTGCGTGCAGCTGAAACCCTTATCATAGTAACTCAGCTGACAAAGCATCCTTTGGCTCTTAATTGTGGAATCAACCACCACTTTCATCTCTTCAGGTTCAGTACCCAAGGCTGATGTGTCGACGACAGCCAGAGAGTTATCCAGGATCAGAAGTCACCACTACCCCAAATGCGCTTTAATCATCAGTGAGCTCTTTAGTCTTTGTAGTTCATTGAGGCTACATCAGTTTAGAAGAGAGTGGCCAATGATCTAGGCTTTGGAGCTATACTGAACTGGGTTCATATCCTGCTCCTACCGCCTACTTTCCTGGTGACCTTGGACAAATAGCTTTACTTTGGCTTTCTCCTCTCTAAAATGGGCATAACAATAATATTTAACACACAGCTTTGTGGAGAGGAATGAGAGCACTGCTTCAATCAATACACATATTTTTGAGTCCCTAGAGTAGGCCAGGGTTCCGTCTGCAGTGGAATTTCTGCTGCCAACATTTGGTGCCTACTTGTCCCCACTTGGAAGGATGAGCGACAACTCAGTGATTTTGTAGGGAGCCTCTAGCATGCTTTACTTAGATGACACAGTATTGCTGCCCAAGTGGCAACTTGTCCACGGTCCTTCTCTGTGAAGTAAACTTCACTTCCACTACAATGCTTGAACCTAACTAGTGAACTTACTTTCCAAACATTTCCCCAAACTGCAAAACAGCTCACAGGTGCTGACAATCTGTCCCTGAGGCTTTTTAGTCTGTCCCACCCCCACCCCATGACATCTTCCAGGGCTGAAGATGCCATGTCTAGGTTTTTTGAACCACAGATCATGGCAGGGTATTACCAATGGGTACTTGTTGAGGACATCCACAAACCATGTTTCCCAGGCTCTGGGAGTAGCTGTGGCAGACTCGGCAGGAGTGAGAGCACAAGCATCA
The DNA here is from genome assembly GCF_006229205.1 of Suricata suricatta. Taxonomy (NCBI): domain Eukaryota; kingdom Metazoa; phylum Chordata; class Mammalia; order Carnivora; family Herpestidae; genus Suricata; species Suricata suricatta. The sequence goes on from NC_043717.1 coordinate 12,783,386, forward strand.
CTTGGGAAACACCCGGTCAGTGGGCATGGAGCATGGTGCTGGGATTCACACCTGGTGACATTGTGGACTCGTGAGCCTTCTCTGGTGCCAGGTGAGCAGTGGCTGGGATTTCCAGGAGATAAGAGAAAACATGGGGCAGCAAGCATAGCCCATTTATTCAGTGGCTTTCTTGGTGCTCCAGTAGCTCATGGATACATGGAGTCAGGATGTTCTCCAGGGGCACCTGCTCTAGTAGCCCTCAGCCGAGCAAGGCTGTTACTGCCCCAGCAGCCGTGAGAGTCACCATCCCCATCATCCTCCCCATCATCCTCACTATCCTTACCATGCTTATCATCATCCTCACCATCATCATCACCATCATCATCATCATCCTCCCCATCCTCACCATCATCATCATCCTCACCATCATCATCACCATCATCATCATCCTCCCCATCCTCACCATCATCATCACCATCACCATCCTCATCATCCTCCCCATCCTCACCATCCTCACCATCATCATCATCCTCACCATCATCATCATCCTCACCATCATCATCACCATCATCATCACCATCATCATCGTCATCATCCTCCCCCATCCTCACCATCATCATCACCATCACCATCATCATCCTCCTCCCTATCCTCACCATCATCATCCTCACCATCATCATCACCATCATCCTTATCCTCCCTATCCTCACCATCATCATCCTCACCATCATCATCACCATCATCATCGTCATCATCCTCCCCCATCCTCACCATCCTCATCCTCCCCATCCTCACCATCCTCATCATCCTCACCATCATCCTCACCATCATCATCACCATCATCACCATCACCATCATCACCATCACCATCATCATCCTCACCATCATCATCCTCACCATCATCATCCTCACCATCATCATCACCATCATCATCCTCCCCCCCATCCTCACCATCATCATCCTCATCATCATCCTCATCATCCTCACCATCATCATCTAGCTGCCATTTACATTATCGGTCCAGAAATTCTTAACTTTTATTTGAACCATGGACCCTTTTTATAATCTGGTAAAATGTCAGATCCTTTTACAGAATAACGCTTCTCAATGCACAAGGTACAATCCACAGGCTTATAGCTGAAACCAAGTATATTGAAATATAATCATTAAAATACTTTTATTTTTTAAGTTAAAAATTTTAATGTTTATTTTTGAGAGAGTGAGTGAGCAAGCAAGCATGAGTGGGGGAGGGGCAGAGAGAGAGTGAGACACAGGATCCAAATCAAGCTCCAGGCTGTCAGCACAGAGCCCTATGTGGGGCTAGAATTCTTGGGCTGTGAAGTCATAACTTGAGCCAAAGTTGGACACTTAACCAACTGAGCCATTCAGGTGCCCCTCCAAATATGTTTTAAATTGTGATATTGTAATATATATGATTTTTATTAATATATTAAATAAGAATTAGTGATGAACCCAACAACCATCATAACTTGAAGTAATGGTGCTGTGAATAGGATTTCAAGATATTAACTATACTGGGATATGAAAATACCTATAATTTCTATTGGCAACAAACTCACAACTACTGCTAACATCTCTGCAGTTTGTTGTCTCCATTCATAATTGAAGGAAAGGCCAGATTTCAATTACACATTGATGGAAGAAAACATGACTTCCTTGACCAAGCTAAGAAGCTCTGTGTTAGACATTGTGCTAAATCCTGAACAAACATCATTCCTAGTGTCTGGGGCCACATTTTGGCAACTCCTCAAAGCCCCAAGCAAACAGTCAGGGCTCCTGCTCCACTGGTGGGCCAGCACTAACACATAAAGCTTGCAAGAGTCCAGCACGGGCCTCTCATCATTTTGGTAGCTTGACTGCACGGTCAGAATATTTATGTGATGGAATCCCTACACACTACTAATCAGGGCATTTTTATTTTAAAAACTAGTGGTTAAACATTTGCCCTTGAACATGGTCCTTTGTTCCTCATGCCTTCCCAGTCCTCAACCCTTCAAAAGAAAGGATTTGCACAACCACCTTGCGATGGAAGGGGCCAGTTTACCTTGGTGACACAGGAGTTGGCTTACTTGCTTGTTGTCCACTGCCAACCCCCTTCCTGGGCATCAAAGCTGTTGTGAAATGTACATATTACTGTGACTCAGATATGATGAGGCCAACAGATCAGGAGATGGTTGCCATTGAAAAGGTAGTTTGTTACCAAGAGGAGAGACCGAGCCATGACACGGGGCAGGGTGGTGGGGCACGTGGACAAGCACTGGGGTCAGTCAGGAGGGAATGGGTAGAGAAAGGAAACAGATTTGGATTGGCTAGTTTGAATAACTAGCGGGCTAGCAGTGGGTTCCGGAAGATAGGAGTTGTCGCTAGTTGTGTAGTAGCTGACCTGGGGTGATTTGGGCCGTGGAGAAGGCCTGGACTTGGGTGGGAGTCCGGCCGTGGGCTGGCTAGCCTATGTGGGAAAGACATGCTCCCAGGTGTGCTGTTGGCTCTCTCTAGGAACTAGCTAGCCCTGGCTGAGGCAGTCCCTCCAGGGTCATCAGTTCCCCAAATGTGAAAGCGTCAAAAACACAGACTAAAAAGACGGGATTCCTACAGAAGCCAACACTGGTTCGAGTGGAATGCAGGAGCATCACATTTCCAAATCAGTGCTGTGAGATGCCCCCACCCCCACCGCCTTCACCCCTGATGGTGAGGATGTCTCACGTTACATGTACTGGCGGCTACAGCTGTCCTCGTAAGAAGCGTGATGGAAAGTAAAAACTGAGATTTATGGTCAATTTAAAGCTCGAGGTAACTATGCACTGATAGGTCTACAGAGGTCCCCCAGGTTACCCACCTAGCTCCAGTCTCAGCCCTCGGTGCATGAATTCAAACTTCAGAGGACATCTATCTTAAATTTCTGGAAACCAAGTGAGCGCTTAGCAAAAATAAACACTCGCCAGTTATTTTTATGCTACCACAGTCTTTGTTGCACTTAAGAAAAGAAATATGCCTTCTAGAGCGCTGTAAACATTCTACACACGAGGTTCATTATTTCATGGCTCACAGTGGAGGCCAAATGGAATAATCTGCAGACTAAACCCTTTCTTTATCCCCAGGGCTGAGGTGGAGAGCTGGGAGGGCAGTGAGGGTGAAATGGCTTCTGAGGTGCCCTCTGCCTCTGAAATGTGCTGACCTGGAGTTGTGCCAGTTAGCCCGGCTTGGATAATAGACTCTTAGATGGCCTACATCGAAGGGATGATAAAAGAGCGGCCCAGCCCTTGATCCCTGCTCCTGCCAGGTTCTAAACAGCATAAGCTATTGGAGGAGTTTCCAGATGGACTGATTTTCAATTCCCCTGAGCCTCAGAAAAACAGTTGGCTGTTAAAGACCAGGACTGCTTTAGCCTGAGGGAGAGAGAGACACGACTTACTGCCTTTCCGATCCTAGGTGTGAGCTGGGGTTTATCCAGGAAAAAGATGGCAGTGCTGTGGATTCTGAACATCAGTGACAGTTTGGAGGCTTCAGAACTTTCTACAGGGCTGAGAGGATCCTGGACAGTGACAGCCTTCCTGCAGAGCAGACACATGGCTGCTTAAAGACTTTGGTGGATTCCAGTAGTGACTGTGGCACGCCAGCCCTCCTCCCCTTGGCCAGGACTAATGCATTACAGGGCATGACTTGGCTTTCTAAGAATCAGCATATCAGGCAGGGGAAGATGATTTTAGCTGCAGGAATTAAATGCAGATCTCTCTGAAGCATATGTTTCCCAGCACCTAGTGTGGTGTCTGCATGTAGTAGGTGCTCATAAAGGGTGGTTGAGCAAACGAACAAATGCTTGTTTGATAGATCCTACAGTGGCAAGACATCCATCCTTTCTGTTGTTTCTTTTTTATAATGAGTGTTGTGCAAAAATGTATTGCAGTGTGTTTTAAGATTTAGTATTAAAACCTCTGAAGTGTCCAAGCTGTTTATTTAAAAATAGTAGTAGTAGTAGTAGTAGTAACAGTCAGCCATGGCTGTGTAACAAATAAGCCCCTACATCAGTAGCATGTGACAAGAAGTATGTATTCTCAGGGTTTTTGTTGTGCACATCAGCTGCAGTGACGCTACTTAAGATGTAGGTCTGCAAGTTGGCTAATCTAGTCTGAGTCTGGCTCTCGTCTTTGGGTTTGGTTCCAGTTGGCTCCACATGGCTCTCATCCTTCTAGGACTAGTGGGCTAACCTTGGGGCATTTTCTTTTCATGGCAGTGGCAGAAGCTCAAGAGGGTGAGTCCGACAGCACAAGCACATCTTAAGCTTTAGCTCACATCAGATTTTCCAACTTCTTCTTGGCCAAGCAAGTCATATGACCAAGCCCAAAAGCCATGGGTGGTGAGATATAGTCTGCCTTCAATGAGACCATGAGGGAAATGAATAGTCACAGAACAGTAATCCAGACTCTTATAATAACCACCCACTTATTGGATATACTCTGTGCTAGGCATTGTTCTAAGCATTTTACGTGAATATGTGGATTTTATTATCATGGCAGCCATTCGGGGATAGGTGCTGTTATGTGTAAGCTCTGTTTTACAGCTGAGAAAGTTGAGGCACAGATTTACTGATGAAATTGCCAGAGGGCACGTATCTAGGAGGCAGCCAACCCAGGATTCACACCCAGCAGTGTGAGCCCAACACCTGCTCTCTTAACCTCGCTGGCCTTCCATGGTAGACATCAAGAAGTGTGCTTAATGACTTTGCAGTATGTTAATGTCTGTAACATACTAGCACAGGTATTGGCTTGTTTAATTTTGTGGGAGCCCAGGTGGAGAGGGCTTGCTGTCTCCCATTTATGATGGATAGGGACCCTGAGCCTCAACCAAGTGAATGGAGTTGGCAGAGACATGCAGCTGGGGGGTAGCTGGGCATGGAATCTCCGGCCCACTCCTGGCAGGACTTCCTCCTCTGTGAATAAGGAGCAACTCAGCAGTTATCAAGCTATTTTTTCTTTGTCATTCTGCTTTTAGTCCTTGGGAGGCTTCTAATTTAGGGCTCCCACTCCACTGGGCAGCCTTTTAGTTTACTTACTTACTTACTTTCTGGCCAGAGGATTTGTGCCCTGGTTCCTTGGCATGGGATTGATGCCCTGGCGAGTTAGCTGCACGTTGGTTCTCACGGTCTCCAAGTCCTTAGTTTCTCATGACATGGCATGTCCCAGAGTGTCCCCTTCCCTCCCCCGTGCACCCTGCCCTCACTCTCTTCCTCCCCCGAGTGCTGAGTGCTGTGGCTGTCCCGTGGTGTCCAGTTACAGGCTCAGAAGGGCGAGGCCAGCTCAGTGGCTGTAATTTTAGCCCCTGATGAAAGGCCAGAGGAAGTGAAGGGGACTCTTTCAGACGTGTTAACAGGTGTACCCAAGCCACAAGTCTCCATGTCCCGCAGCATGGGAGGATCCATGGAGGGTGTCCGATCGCGTGGATACCCTACAGTCTGGGCTGGACGTGCACACTTCAATACAGTGTCTGAGTGTGAGTATTTTTTCACCCCAAAGCCACAAGAGGACCCAAAACGACCGGTTTGGGGAAGCTCCAGGGTGTTGGAAGTTCCCAGCCTCCGAATGACGTGCAAACCAACAGCTTGCCCCTCGTCAGCTGGGGGACTTGTGCCAATAGATTCTGTCCTTGCGACTGGTTTGAAAACATTTCCAAACCAACAAAAATCTGGCTAATGTACTTCTCCTCACCTGAATTCCGCTGTCATCTTACCTGTCCCTTCACTCCTACCTCCCAACTTCCTGACTTTGAGAACCTGACCACTGTACCCCTGCCGTTCAGGAGTTTCCGCTGAAGGTAGATTCCCATACACAGGGCACGAATGATCAAGAAAGGACAAGCAAAGAAGAATGTATCTCTTCTTTGGCACATCGTCCAACATTTCTTAACCCGCTGACTGAATTCTCTTTCATACTCAAGTCAGGGCTTATCTCCAAGACACTGGAAACCTCCAGCCCCTTGCCTCTCATTCTGACTACTTCAGTCAGGATGACATTTGGGTTTGAGAGCTACATTTTTTATGACGGGGGGATGAGAGATTTATTGCCTTTCTGGGCAGGTGAGGCCCCCGGTGGGTGTGCAGGGGGACGTGGAAGTGGTGGAGGTATGCAATCACTCAGGGTCCTGGAAACCTGACCTGGATGGGGTTTCTAACTTTCCTATTCCATGGACCCCTGTGGTGGACTGGTGAAGCCTGGACCTTTCTCAGACTGCTATTTGAAAATATAAAAATACATGGAATTACAAGGGAGCCATAGTTATTAAATATGGTTCCTGAAGAATTACACCTATTAAAATCTTAAAATGTGAATTTGTGACATAGTAAAATATGAGCTTCTGATTAACCTGCTGTTTATCAAGCTTTAGTGGAAGGGGTAAAGGAGCGATCTTTTTGTGACACTTGTAACCACAGTTACTATGATATGAAAATGCCTGTCGTTCCCTTTTTTAAAATGTTTATTCATTTTTGAAAGAGAGCACACAAGTGGGGCAGAGAGAGGGGGAGACAGGGGATCTGAAGTGGGCTCTGTGCTGACAGCAGAGAGCCCAGTGCAGGGATTGAACTAAAAAACCATGAGATCATGACCTGAGCTGAATTCGGATGCTTAACCTACAGAGCCACCTGGGCGCCCTGAAAATGCCTGTGGTTTCTATTGGTGATGGGGGTATAGGTCCTGCTAATACTGCCATGGTTTTGCATACCTGAAAGAAGTGTTATGTTTCAGTGACAGATGAGTGAGATAAAATTTAAAATTTCCCTCTGAATTCTCAGACCCTCTGAGTCCTGGGTTAAGGACCCCTGATGGAGAATCAGGCTGCTTCGTAGTTTGTAAGTTCTTTGAGGGCCAGTATTATATTCATCCCACTTACATACTTAGGTTCTGTTTCTTTTAATTTTGGAAAATGTCAAACATATAATAAAGTAACTAGAACAATATGATGACTCTCCCCTAGGTACCCATTTCCCTGCTTTATCTGCTATCAACTCAAAGCTAATTTTCTTTCACCTACTTCCCCTTCCCAAAGTATTTTGAAGCAAATCCCAGACTACGTCATTTCATCGCAGATTTTGATTTATAAATAGCAGATGGGCCACTAAATCTTTATGGATTGTGGGAGGGTTGATTGAGAAGTGCCATTAGATTGATTCAGAAGTGCTGTTCTGGTTCCCTTCGGGGAGCAGTGCCCCAGGAATGTGGGCTGGCATCGGAGAACCCCATTCTAAGTCATTCTTCAGTGCTTCCCAGCATGTGTCTGTGATGACGTATTACATTTTCTGTCTCTTTCCACTACAGTGTAAACCCCGTAAGAGAAAAGGCTTTGCCTGCCCACAGCTGCACCCCCAGCTCCCAGCACAGTGCGTGGCATATAGTAAGTGCTTAGTAAAGAATGCATTTTGAATGAGTGAATGACTGAAAGAAGAAAAGGGGTCTCTGGGGATGGGTGAGGTTCCTAGTCAAAATGGGGTCTCTGGACTGGAGCACTGATGTCTTATTGAAACATGCTCCAAGTCCAGAATCTCATGCCCCACGCTGCACCTGCTGTGTCAGAATCTGCATTTTAACAAGATCCCCAGGTGGTTCTGTAGGGCCGGCACAGTTGAAGGAGTGCTTCTTTGTCCCTCTGAACCTGGAAGATTGAGAATTCTTCTCTTGAGGAAGAGCCTCTCACTGTGATTTCCAGGACCTCGCCCACCAGGAGGGTGGGGGAATCACTGTGGGTCGGGCATCCTAGGTGTGAACTCTGGTTTGCCCCCTTACTGGTTCTGTAGGCCTCTCTTTTCTGACCTGGAAAGTGGGGTGCATGAGCCATATCTCGCAGCATCATAGAAAGATTAAATGAGGTGGTGCCTCCACTCTGGAGTACAAAGAATATTTTGGGTAACTCCTAGGCTAATTCCTCACGGCTGTCTTTCCAAAACATGAGGGAATGACATTTGTTCATCTTTGAAAAGTTCTGATGATTTTGACTTGTTTTGGAAATCTTTTCCCTCATCTTTGACCAGAATCATGGAGAGGGCTTAGAAAACGCATGAAGTAGGAAGACCCCTTTGGTCCTTCACTTTCGCATCTTTCTCCTACTTTCTGTGGCATCTTTCTCCTTCCGGGGCATCACATGCCCTGTGTCCTAAGATCCTGCTCCCAGGCAAAACGTCGGGTGTTGGTGATCACAAAGCATTCTATTCCCTAAGAATTTGGGGCTTTTGTGGAATTTAATATTTTTCACCCTGCTGTAGGTATTGAGAGACTGGTGGGAATCGTAAAACAAAACAAAACAAATAAAACTTTGTGTATGTTTTTACATGGGCAAGTGCCTGCTTCAGCCCTGGGTGTGGTCACATCCACTTCTTTTAGTTGTAACCTTGACCGATAGGCTCACTTTATTCAATTCATGGGTAGTCACACAGTTTGGGGCAATCTTCCCTTTTAAACTCACTTTTCCCTGTTCTGATCTGGAGGGATTCTAAACAACTGGACCATGCAGGGAGGCAGAACTCAGACTTTTTATTGACTCCAGACAGGGAGCAGTGATGGCCAATGTGAATGTTCCCCACTGCCCCCCTCCCTACCAGCACCCCCCAGTCTGGCTCACACATCCGTTATGTGGTACACTGTATTTACCTGGGGTTTGTTCCAATGGAGCTCAGCAATCCAACTTCTAGCTTGGCCTGGCTGTGTATTTACAGGGTAAACATTTCTATAAAAGAAAGGGAAATACTCTCTTTAAAATATCTTATAAAAATTGCCCTTTGGAGATGACTGGATAGGAAAGAGCAAATATTCCATATTTATGAAATGAATCATTTTATTAAAATGTTACCTGTAGACCAAAAACTTAATAATATTGCTTATAGTACAGTAATATTTGCTTAGGTTTCTTTAGAATCCTGTATATATACGGGCCCTTACCTACACATCATTTTATTTAAGCTTCTCAGCAATCCAATAAGATGAACACTGCTACCTTCATTTAAAAAATGAGAAAATCAAGGCTTAGAAAGGTTATGTAAATGCCCAATGTGATACCCCCAGGCAGTGTGAGACCAGGGATATGAGCCTAGGTCTTCTGACTCAAAGCCAAATAGATGCCTATTAGCATATATCAGTCAAGAGTAGCGTATAACTCAGGTGTGAATGCCTTGGTACACAGCTGCCTCCAGATGCTTGTACCATTCAGCATTTAACCAGGAAAATGGAGCCATTCTAGGGATTTCACACAGGGAGAATTTCATACAGGGACTTGGTCACACTGCCCATGGATGAGCAGAGAAGCCAAACAGAGAAGACGGAGGTAGGCCCAAGTTCAGCATGGCAGGCAGCTGCTCCCACTCTCAAGCTGGAGCGAGATAGGGAAGGAGCAATACTAGTAGAAGCTGAGGGCTGGAGGCCCCGTAAGGAGGCCAGAACTTGAGCCATTCTGGTGGGAGTTGGGTCCCATGAGGAGACAAGACCATGGACTAAGAGTGAAAGGAGAAATACCCTGACTTCTCTCCTCCTCCCACCCTCCAGCCTCCTCTCGGTGCCTCCCATTGGCCAAGCCTCGCAGGAAGCCAGCAGACTTGGAAGTTAGAGCCCACGGGGTGAGCCCTGCTTGTGGTGCTCAGCAGAGCAGAGCAGGGGAGGGTAATGAGTGGATCTGGGGGTAACAAGCCCAGGGCCAGCACGTCATCTCCTACTCCTTGGTGTGGGTATACTCCCAGAACTAGGTTCATACCTTGATGGTGGCCCCCACCCTCTGCCCTCCGCCATTTGCCTCCCCTCCTCTCCTACAGGTTTGGCAGCAAATTATTTTTTCAGAACCAAAAAAAAAAAACAACAACAACAACAACCCCAAAACAACAAAAGAAAAAGGAGTCGCTCAGGAGTTTGCAAAGGTGAGAGAAAGTGGTTTAGATTGGTCCAGTTACACGTTTGAGGCCCAGACAGAAACTTCTGTTGCTTTTGGGACACAGAGACCAAAGTTCCAGTGACCCAACAAAGGACTGCGTCAGTATCTTGGCAAGCAGATGTCAAAGAGAACCATGCCAAGTGCCCACCAGGAGAACTGGTTTGGCAACGAGCTGATAGACCCAGAGGACTGGCACACATCACTCATTCTTCTGGATACTACTCGATTAGCTGGATTAAAAGACTCATTTCAACCTTTGTAGTGTTGTGAAGCCCTCTCCCTGTTTGCCGCATTTCCTCTGCTCACTGCCCTTCCTCCACCCCCAGGGATCTGGTTTTCCCTGTATAGTTCTCTCTTACAGGTAAGCTTGTTCACCGTTTTTTTTTTCTTTCTTTCTACAACCTTCTGTGTGGATAATTGGAGACATCTGATGCCCTTAAACCAGAAATGGGAAAACCCTGGCATAAATCAGAAAAATCATTTCTCTGGTTCATAGCACAGTTTTGTGAACTCTCACCAGTGAAAAGGGAAACTCACGGTCATTTGGGTTCGTGATTGGGAAGAGATAAAAGGGAAACCTTACACCTCACTCAGGGCCAGGCACACAATGGGTTCTCAAAAAAGAAATGCTTGCTGAATGGATGGGAACATGCGAAATGTACAGTCCCCCATTCATTTCCTTTGACAGGTGCCTTTTTGTTTTTAATTCACATGGCAGCATTTGATAGCCGGCGACTAATGTCTTGGAGTTCTTCTGGGGACTTGACAAAGCCTAAATAATAAAGTATCTTCGAGGTTTTGTTTCATTTCAGGGGAGTTACTACCTCCACTCTCTGTACTATTGGGTGTACGATGAATTTGAGGCTCATGCGTATGTCGAGTCATTTTATCAGCTTGATCGCTTTTATGTTCTGTAGCTTTAAATATTTATTATGCAAGCTTTCAAACAGAGAGGAACATAACAGCCGCACACCCACCGTCCAATTCTATCAGAGCTAACACTTCTCCTATGCTCGCTGTATATTCATCTCAAGAAAGCAAATGTTATCGTTAGAATCGAAAGCCCCCGTGTTCCCTGTCTCATCAGATTACCCGACCCCTCCCCAGTGGTAACTGGTATCCTTATTTTTGTGCATATCAGCCCTCATCTCGATATGTTTCAGTACTATTACCCACATAGGTGTATATTTGAAACCACAATTGACATGCTTTAAAATTTGCATAAATCATAATATTGCATGTATCATTCTGTAACTTGCTTTTATGACTTAAACATATTGGTAAGCACACCTCCACCTCCATCTTTCACCGCCTCTTAAAGGAATACAGTACAATTTATTCTTGTACTTTCCTATCAACGGCTATCTGGGTTACTTTCAGTTCCTTGCTCCTGCAAACAGTGCTGCCACGAACAATTATGTCAAATGTCCTTATGGCACAGAGGGGAAAAGGGCTCGAGGCAGTGGATCTCTACCTATTCTACACATCAGAGTTGCCAAGGGAGCCTTTAAAAGTCCCGGTGCCAGGCTGCACTCAGCCCAGTGGAATCTGAAGTCCTGGGGTGGAGACTAGGCACCTGTATTGTTTGAAAGCTTCCCCTGACAATTCCGATGTGCAGCCAGCATCGGCAACCATTGTTTAGGGTATATAGCTAGGAATTAAATTTCTGGGTCCAAGGATTGGTTCCTCTTCAGCTTTTTAGATATGGCCAAATCATTCTCCATAGTGGTGGTCCAAGTGGAAACGCTAGAGGCAGAGCCTGAGATCTCGTGTTCCTGGGGCATCGTCTCCTCCCCTAAACTTTATTGATCTTGTCCCCACAGGGATCGCAAAGGAGGTACAGATCTATCCCTTTGATGGCCTCCCACACCTGCCTCCACCCAATTCATCCTCTGATAAAATCTTGCCTCGCCCCAAGGTTGCAGAGGCGGAACTGTTCTCACAAAGCATAACTCAAAGCTTGGGGCACCTAATACCACATACTTTTGCAATTTAAGGTGTGGCAGTAAAAAGGTTCCTGCCATCCATTCTACTTGGTATAGTTGAACAGTCCTTGCATGGCATGGCTTGGCGCTCAGCCCTGAGGCGTAGCTTTGGGGATACCAAATGACAAACGACACAGGCCGTATTGCTATGGTGTTGCTTAGCCACAGACCCAGTGTGATGGTGCCCTGAGCAGCTGGAGAAACAAGATGTTCAGCCAAGGCCAGACTTCCCTGGTGGTTAGGTCAGAGTGATTGTGCAGAAACATCAAAGAGATCCTAGCCTTGACCTTGCTCAGACCATAGCAGTGTAGAAATCTGCTTTAGCCTCGTGTTCTCTCACTGGACCTTCTAGACAGTTAAGTGAGGCTTTCTGACCTCCCACACTTGACGGCTCCGCGTGTACTTCCTCTCCTTGTGTTTGTGCACATACAGAAAATTTGATGGGTTAAATTTGGTGAGGCTGTAATTATTTTACACTTTGAATGTAGCCACCTTAATCCCTAGTACAGTGAACCTCCCTCCTGGTATGCAAGCGAGGACCAAAATAATCTGTCCCAAACATAAAAGTCCACACCAGTGAGATTACTGAAAAATTAACTGGGCAAGTCCCCAGAGCTACCCGGAGTGCCCGGGAGTCCGTGTGATGGAAATCTGTCGTAGCACAGGCTCTGGTGGCGTGCTCTGGTGGTGGTGGCCCTCTCTGGCTTAAATAACAACAGGGACATTCTGGGTCCCCTGTCCCCTGGGATATGCCCAGAATCTCCTGGTGAGTTGGCACTTCTCACTGGCCAGAGACACTGGGCCAGGAGGACATTGAGGACTCAGGAGACTCTTCTCTCCACTGGATATTTGCTGAGATACAGTCGCCCAGCCTCGCCTTCCCCCTCCCCTCCTCCCCGAACCCCCCTCCCCACAAGTAAGAACTTTGCCTCAGGCCAGTTTGAAAGTACCACCTGTCACCAGTTCTTTCACACCCAGAATCTTCTTATTGTGGGGTGCCTTGCTGAATTGTTTGACTCTGCCGCTTGCCTTTGTGTCTTGGGTCTGGGTCCCTGGAGGCAGGGCCTGAGACCAGGCTTCTAGAGCACGGGACTTATTGGGAAAATACTCAGGAGGAAACTTGTAGGGTGTGAAGGAAGCACAGTGAAGGGCGCCTTGAGGAGTTACATCGTGGTCTGAGATCGAGCCTAGCTTTGCTCGGATCCACGGAGGGAAGGCTTTTGTGCGCCCCCATGTCAGTCTGTCGGTGGCTGGGACCCTATGGGGAGGGAATGGGTCTGACCTCCCAAATGAGGTGATTCTCATCAGCCAGGAGCACCTCTGACAATGGGCCGGTTGTGAGCAGTAGCAGCCAGTGCTTATAGCAGCCGGAGGATGGGGCCACAGGCCTGATAAAAGGGGACCTGGGTGGGGCGCCACTGTCCCCTCCTCCACCCTGGGATACCCAGTGGGCCGATAATAACAGTCTGAGCTCTCAGGCGCTGCCATGTGAGACTCTGAAGAGAGGTGGGCTTCCTGCAGGTGGGAAGATAGATTATCAGCCTTCGTCTGGCTGCCCTTCTGTTTTAGTCTCAATCCCGGAATTGGGTCTGGGACTTGCAGAGTGCCTGGAAGCCCCTTGAGCCGTGTGTGGAGAAGCGTGCTAGGGCACGTGTGTGAACTGCTAACCGGGGAAAGTGGCATGACGCAATGAATCCCGTAGTTGATGGGAAAGGAAGGCCGGTGCCCGCGCTCTAGACATGATTCGTGAGCTGGGGCTCCGAGGCTTTGGAAGCAAGCAGCAGCCCCAGGAGCCTGGGATGCAATTGTCCTTTTAAGCCGTAAACCCAGGTAACCAAAGTAAGTGACCGCTTGCTAGGCTGGGGTCAGGTTTTGTTTTGCTGGGAGCCTTCCCTGCTTCTGATTGTGTCTTACTGTTTGTCATCTGGCGGTTGTGCAGGGGGAGGAAAGGTTCGGAGAAATGTCCTGTCCGCAATCCCCTTCTTCCCTGGTGTCATGTCTGGCCACGTTTCCTCCTGGGGTGTCTGTTTAGAACTTCCCCTCTGAAGAAGCAGCACTAAACAAAAACCTAAGGTTGTAGTTCCTGGAAAGCCAGGGACAGGAATCTGTGAGCTTTACATGGCAACCCAGTGGGGTATTTCTATGTCTGCAGGTATCTGCCGCTATTCCGTCAGGAGAGAAATGACAAGGGTTTGAAGTGGCACAGAATAGGGACAAGGGGCACCTCTCGTGGCTTCCTGAGAAAGTTCTGGTGCATTCCTGTGTGGAGTGTAGACATAGACCAGAGCTGAGAGCCCTTCTTCAGGAGACCAAGAAAGGCGTTAGGATATTTTGAGGGACTTATTTTCCTGAGACCCCAGCCAAAAAGGCAGGAAAAAGGAAGGTCCTGGGTATCCTGTCAAGATGGACAGGGTGGCTATATGTCTCGAATATTCTATCACAGTTATAATTTCAGATATTCTATCACAGAAGGCAACAGAATGTACAGATTTGGGGTTCATAAAATAGGGTCACTTGTTAAACACCACTCTAAATTGATTCTATGTCAGCTTGGGAAAAAAACCAACAACAACATTTGTCTCCTTGGATTTCTTCCACCTTCTTCCATGTGCATTGGTTACCGTCGCGAATATTTGGAAATTTCCTTCCACTCTGGCTCAGGAGAGGGCCAGTCCCCAAGGAGGACCAGATGAAAGATCTCTCCGGCAGTTCATGGACTCTGCCCAGCATTACCCTCTGTGATTGGTGAGGGAGGGTGGAGGGTGGGGGACTGGCGGCCAGTGTCCTTTCCTTTCCTCCTTCCTGCTCCTTCTCTGTCAAGGGCCTTCTCCGCGCCCCAGTTAGCAAATGCGCATCTCAGCATTCAGGCTGAAACTCCCATGCAGCACAAGGCGGTGAGTGGTTTGACTTAAGAACGGCCTGTGTTGAGGGGGTCCGAGCTCTCGCCTCTGCCCAGCACACCTGCTGGAAAACAACTATAAGGGGAGAGAGAGACCTCAGCCCACCCTCACATCCCGACTTTATCCACTTTGCTGCCAGAAACACCCCCACTTTCCTTTGATCTCCGGCACATCCCACTTTGGACTCGTGACCCTCCTGCATTCTGATTCTACGGTCTCCACCCCCCGCCCCCACCCCAGTGCTGGCTGTGAACATCCTCTTAAAAAATGACCTAATCTTTCCAGAACCTTCAGGCTGGCAAGAAAAGGAAAAAAAAAAAAACAACAACCATGTATCCCTTGCCTTTCTGGCCTATATATATA
>NC_043717.1:12798633-12910320 GCF_006229205.1 Suricata suricatta
AATTACACAGTGTGTCTTTCTGGAGGGAGAAGTGTTATTTGAATTCTTGAGATTTGCTCTGGCAAAGTTGGGCCTATTAACTTCCCATTAACACTGACTCTTTGATGATGGTCGAACCATTATCCTTTTGGTTTCCCTGTTTTAAATTACTGTTTTATTAGAGTGGAAGTGTCCCAGCTCTGAAGTGCTAGCTCTTTTCTCTCTGTTTAGAATGATCTGGGGCTCTGTTTTCTTCTCTGTACAATGAAGGGAATGAGCTGTATTATTTCTGGATTCTATTCTAGGACTAATACGTTGGAGAATATGACAGCTTCGGGGGTTTCTTTAGCCACAACACCTGACAATTCTCCTTTTTGCCCTAATGCATATGCTGAATTCGTTGTTTTTGGTACAGTATTCTGTGGCATCGTTTCTACTTCCGCGATCTATTCTCTGTTCTCAACACCGAGGAGGAGAAAGAAGCCTTATAAAAACTGGCTTCCCGCATCACGTTCTGAGGTGCACCCGTGAGCATCAAGCTTAAAAGAAAGGGTCCTGAGGCAGGAATTTGGGGGAGCCCTGCAAAGCTTGCCCTACCCTCTTGGAATTCACAGCGCACCTGAACTGGTGAAAGGATCCTAGATGGTCGACAATGGAGAAAACTATTCAACTTTGATTATCCAAGTGTTTTGCTCCTTGTTTTACCATGGTCTCTACTCTTGGGGTAGTGTTTTTATTAATGTCCCCTAGAGCTGGGATCCCTGCAGACGCTAGGGACACCCTGGCTTATGTGTTCTTTGTGACTAGTATCTACAGCTTTGGTTCTGCAGTGGTTTGGAAGTTCAGCTCTTTTGTGCCGGTATCCATCTGTGTGTATGTAGCTGGATAAATACTAGGAACAACAGGAGTCTTCTGTAAAGAGATTCCATATTTCCGCCTCTGGGGATTCTCAGCTAACAAGACATTGATGCTTCACCCACAGCCGTCCCGATGGTGAAAATTTTCACTTCAATACCAGTTGTGCTTGGGAAGATGTGAAAGTGGCCCTCGAGGCCTCTTCCTTCACTGCCCCTCACCCTCTTCTTACATTGTGTTTTCTCTGCATTTACTTTTGGGCTCTTTCCATATTTTCCTTGGCGTGCCAGCCCTATTTTCCTCCACCCCCTCCACCTTTCACGATCCTTGAAGACAGGCTGATCAAGCAGCCGGCGCAGCGGTATTTCCTAAGCACAGCCTGGGCCACCTCATGCGGTAGCCTTCTGTTTCCGTTTGCTGATTTCCAATTTTTTTTTTTTTTACAACACCCACTCCATTTTGCTAGCTTTCTTTTATACTGGGTAATTTTAAATTAAAAATAAATACAAGCACAGGATTAAAAATAAAACTTCCAAGTAAAGAAAGGAACCAAATACAATGCAACGTGAAAGCCTCCCTTTCGGCTGCATTCCTGTTCTTCTCCCCAGAGAGAAACACCGATAACAGGTTCATGTGATTCATCTCAGAAAGGTTTTGTTCAGTTACCTGCTTGTGTGTTTGCTTGAATCTCTGTCCGTCTGTCTCCTACTGTACCCAGTATTCATGATCTTGCTTTCTATGTAACCTGATAACAAACCCTAGAAATCTTTCCAGTTCCAAATCAGCTACTCATTCTTTTCATCAGATGCATAATATTTAAAACTGTAAGTTATTGAACTGGTCCCTGCTGACAGACACAGGATTTTCCACTGTTGGCTACGATCATTGCTGTACCGTATGTCCCTTTACTAACAACTCGGTGGATTTTTGCAAGTATATCTGGGAATTCAGTACAAAGAATGGTACATTTTCTAGCTGGAGTAAGCCCTCCAATTAGGTTGGACTGTTTTCTGCTTCTGCCCTCTGTGCGTGAGAACCTTCTTTCTTCCATCCCGCAACCACCGAGGGTATTACCAAGCTTTTAACGTTTGTTCATGTGAAATAGGCAATATGAGGTGTATTTAACGGATTAAAAACAGCTATCATTTTCTTTGTGATTTCCCTTATGCAACACCTTAGATGACATTCTCTCATATGACCTGTGTACCGAGCAGCGACGTTGGGGTTGGTGTAACTTTCCGCATGGGAAAGCTCTATACCAGAGAGGGACAGTGACTGACCAGAGCCAACTCTCCTGACTCGAGATTTAATTTGTTGACCCTCACTTGCATTGGCTCTCCAGCAGGGATGGAGACATTGTGGATGTGTGTGCGTAACGTGGTGCTGGGACCTGAGAGGGAAAGGTCACCGCGTGTAGGAGGTTTCTCTTTCTCTCCCAATCATCTCCCCCTTAAGACCCTGAAAAACTCACTTTGGAGCCCCAGGTGCTTCCGTCCATGTTATCCGATTTAATCCTCACACCCCGTGTTGTGACTCCTCATCTGACTCTCGGCCGAATCATCGCTTTGTGGATCCCACTGAACTAGAACCAGGGAATACGGAATGAAGTGCCATGTGTGAAGTTTAGGTTCGAACCACGTAGGAACTTTGTCACCGCACATGGTCAAAGCACTTGGTTCTAGAAACAGCATAGACGGGCTACGTCACCCTCTCTCATTCCCCCAGACATATTCACCGGGAAGAAGGGAATATTACATGTTGCACCTATTAACATCAGGCTGCCCCTGGGCCGATAGCACGGGAGAACCTTAAGGGATTTTTTAAAGTTTATTTTTATTTGAGAAGGGGGGGGGTATGGAAGGGCAGAAAGAGAGGGAGAGAGAATCCCAAGCAGGCTCCATGCTGTCAGCACAGAGCCCAACTCAGGGATCAAACTCATGAACAATGAGCTGATGACCCAAGCTGAAACCAAGAGTCAGACACCTAACCGAGTGAGCCACGCAGGTAGCCCAGGGATTTTTATAAATCTCTACTGTCTTTTCCTTACAACTGATGGTAATTCCTTGAGAGTAAGGGGGATGACAAGAATTGCTGTCTTGCTAATTCTTGACAAGATAGTGGGTTGACACCTGCCACCCAGTCTCCCCTCCTTCTAGCATGTACTGCACTGGAGAGGCTGGAAAGCTAGAAACTACATTTCCCAAACTCCCTTGCAGCAAGGTCCTACTTGGAAATTAGGTTTTGTCAAGTAGTTGTATCAGTGACTTCTTGAATCTGCTAGAGGTTTTTCAGGTTCATTGCTTTCTAGGGAATAAATCAGTGACATATTTTCCTCTGGACACACTTTAGGCTGGAAGAAAACACCAGTCATCTTAGATGACCAGTCTTATGGGATAGAGTGTATTTTGAAGTGTCTACTTCTACGATCTCTTACCGTCTTTTACAGTTGCGTTTTTCTCAGCCTGTATGTGGTACTTACAACCCCCTGGTCAGTCTTATCAGGCTTTTTGCTAAAAATGATTCCCCTGTAGCCAACCAACAAACCAGGGACAAAAACTCTACCTTTTCGTTTGTAAAGGGTGACACCTTCAGCTGCCATATTTTATGGGCTTCATAAATGGATACTTAGCTCATGGGTAATTAACAATCATGAAATGAGTGAAGACATCATTTATGGCTGTTTTGACATCTGGGGTATTTATGTGATGACATCTTTTCTATTGTGACTTGTACGCTCCTGCAAACTTGTCTGTGACACCTTTCCTGGCCCTCACATGTGCTGGATTTTTGCTTTGAGCTGGAAAAACACAAATACCTAAAACCACACCTCACCACACGGTAATGGAGATCAAAGTTAAAGAATGAAGAATGGCAAGACATCCCAGGTGTGTCTTCAAATCTCTGGAAAATTTGCCCCTGGGGATTCTCCACACTTCTTGCCAGAAAGGACTTTCTCCTTTAGAATGAATGTAACACACCATTGCTGCTTTCCCCCCTCTGTGGATGGGAGGTTTTAGCAAAGGGCTGGCCTGCTCTCCCTGTGGGTTACTGGAGTGCCTGCTCGCTCCCTGCACTGGAAGGTGTATTCATCTGTTTATAGAGCATGAGTTAGATTAGTCTTTTTGGTTATTTTTTTTTATTAGGAGCCAACAACAGCCACAGTGTGGCTTTGCTAAAGTACCTCCCCTCCTTTCTCTGAGAGGTGGGGGCAATGAGTGATAGAGGTCAGCGTTTATTGAGTGATTAGTCTGTGCCAGGCATTATGCTGAGTGTTTTACACATACTGGTCCACCTAATCCTCATAGGAAGCCTGAGCGAGGTTGGTGGTACTATTATTATTATTATTATAATTTTAAATTGTGAGGTGAATTTTCTATAACATGAAAGTAACCATCTTCAAGTGAACAATTCAGTGGCATTAGTACATTCACCATATTGGGCAACCACCACCTCTGTATAGTTCCAGAATATTTTCATCACCCCCAAAAGGAAACCCCATACCTATTTAGCAGGTGCTCCCCATTCTCCCCTCCCTCTTCCCTGGCAACCCTCAGTCTGCTATTTCTATGGATTTTCCATTCGTGGATATTTCATACAATTGGAATCATATATTCTTTCTTGTATGGCTCCTTTTACTTAGCATCATGTTTTCAAGGTTCATGTACGTTGTAGCAGTTTCAGGACCTCATTCCTTTTTATGGTTGATAATATTCCATTGTACAGGTAACCCACATTTTGTTTATCCTGTCATTCATCGATAGACCTTCGAGCTCTTTCCACCTTTTGGCTACCGTGGATAGTACTGTATGAATATGCAGATACACGTATTTGTTTGATTCCCAGTTTTCATTTCTTTGGGGTATACATGAGGCTGGCATTGTATTTAACAGTATTTTATGTGGACACTTGGGTACCGAGAAGGATGCTAATCAGGGTTGGAGACAGGATTCAAACCCAGAGCGCTCATGTAACCACGTTGTGCTGCTTCCTGTGTGCGCACCACAGTGCTGTCCCTGGAATCCTTCCCGGGGAACTAAATTAACAGTGTCCCATTAGCACTGACACTGAAAGGCCAGCAGCCATGGATGGAGTTCAGATGGAATCCATTTAATAACTTTTTAAAATGTTTATTTATTAGTTTTGAGAGACAGAGTGCAAGCAGGGGAGGGGCAGAAAGAGAGGGAGACACGGAATCTGAAGCAGGCTCTAGGCTCCGAGCTGTCAGCACAGAGTCCAACGCAGGGCTCAAACCCATATACTGAGAGATCATGACCTGAGCCGAAGTCAGACGCTTAGCTGACTGAGCCACGCAGGTGCCCCTAGGTGGAATCCATTTAAAGCATTCAGTGCTCTCCAACAAATAGTGCTACTGGGGGGCATCCTTCTTTATTCCTGAACTGCAGGTAACAGTTATAACTAATTTGGCTCTATATGCCACGTGATTTTTATAAAGGATTTTTAGGGACGCCTGGGTGGCACAGTCATTAAGCATCCAACTCGCGATCTCGGTTTAGGTCATGACCTCACACTTCGTGAGTTCGAGCCTCTGCATTGAGCTCTGTACTGATGGTGTGGAGCCAGCTTGGGATTCTCTGTCCTTCTCTCTACCCTTCCTCTGCTTGTGCTCACTCACTCACTCTCTCTCAAAATTAAAAAAAAAAAAAGATTTTTACCATAGAGTTTTCATTTGGCCCTTATAACAACTGTCTGAAGTTGGAAGGGCAAGTTTTATACCTTGTATCTCCATTTCACCAATGAAGAAGCAGGCTCAGAGAGGTTAAGGAACTTGCTCAGGGTCATACAGCTTAAAGGGAGGTGATCCAGGGCTTCTGGTGGGACTTCTGTGGTCTTTTCACTGTGCCATGCCACCTCTCCAACCAGCAATTAGAAATGGCTGGAAAGGCTCTACAAACAACAGGAGGCAGGTGTACAAACTGCCTTCCTTGAATCGACAGCCTGTTGTAACGAAGGAGTGATATTTGAAAGGAACCAGGCCATAATAATGATAACAATGAGCAGAATAGATAATTCCAACGTCTGTACCTGTGTTCATGCAGCAAATATAATTCAGCACACTGTAACTTTCTACCAACATTTGTTAATTAGCACCTTAGTATCTGCAAGAAGCATCATAAAAATTCTCAAGCCCAAAGGTATGCCCCATTCCCCAGAGTCTGTCTCAAAGTTTGTCTCGGCAGCTGTCCCCCCTTGGTGACATTACCCTTGACTACAAGGAGCAATTGTTATTTTTTTCTCTTTTTAAATGCCTCCCCCCTTCTTCCTATTTTCTCGGGTCCTAGGAATCATCTCTCTTTTCAGCTGAGGACCTTGGAAATGAGAGACATCAAGTGGGCAGTAAGAGCTGAACTCCGAACTCTAGGTGTCTTTCTAGAACTTCCCAAACTGCTTTGCCTTCCTTTGGAGGGCCGACCCTATCGCGCTTGGCCCCGAGTACAGACACGAGCTTTCCCACAGCCTCCCAGTCTGCCTCGTGACTCATCGTGGGTTTACTGGTCTGCAGATACCCACCTCCTCTCCTGTCGGCGTGCTTGTTCAGAGATGTCACGTGGAGATGCGGGCCCTGTGATGGACTGCCATCGATGAGCAATGGGGGTAGCATTGCTTTCCAAGGCACCAAATACAAACACGTGTCCAAGGTTAGCACTGTTTCTATAGCAGCAGCCGAGGTGGGACATAAGTAGTGACATTATAAATTGAGTGGTGAAGCTGTTTAGATTTTCCCAAAGGAGCCTGCATGGCTGGTCTCTCCATCTCCCCTTGGCCACGAGGGACAATTCTGCCCTTCTGATTCATACATCACTGCATCTAAAAAATAAATTCCAACCTCATTGCTCCAACATTTTATTTGTGGACTTTTTTGATGCAACCATAAGGTTTCAATGGCTAATGTAATCGACAACATAGGTTTATTTACTTACCAACTCTACAGCAACACTCCCCATCACGTTATTTCATTTTGTTTTGTAAATGAGTACTTTGTTCAGTTGACGAGGCTCAGATATAGCTGTGTTTTGGGTGAAGGGAAAATGAGGAATTGAGGCTGACGCACAGGAGACTGAGGCTGGGGGTGGATGGGCCGGTTGTGTGCCACACTGCAGGCGCGTGAGGCAGGATTGCCATGGCCTTAAGCTCTAGGAGATTAAATGGACAGCAATTTCCTGAAACTGAGTTATCTCGAGGATGAGAGAAGCTATTCTGGAGCCTTAAGAGACCTCGCTGGTGGGTGGGCAGGATGTGACCTTGGACGGGATGCTGCCTGCCTGGCCCCTCGCTCTCCATAAGCCACTTAACTGCCCCTGAAGATGAAAGGAAGAGATGGATGACCCCACAGCCAGTCCTGTCCTCAGTCTTCTGAGGGTGGGGGTTGTGGGGGTGGAAGGGCTTAGCACCGCCCCAGGCCTCTGCCACAGTGATTTCTTAGTACTCTTCTGCCCCTGGGGCTCAGTGTGGAAATTTCTCTTGTGGCCAGTCAAAATCTGGCAGAACTAGTGGGTTTTTCATTTTGCAGTGTTTCCTTGCCAAATGAGACATTTACCTTTGGAGGGTGACACTGGAAGAGGAGGGGGTGTTATTCACCATCAAGAAGTTACCCAGGTGCTTCCTCTGGAGAATTTGATTCAACAGATGTGGGGCGGGTCCCAGGAGTTGGTGTTTTAACAAGCCTCAGGGGATTCCTAGTGCAGGCACACTTGGGAATAAGAGACTTTGAAATGTGCAACCCTCACTCTTGTCTTCTTTCCTTCTGCAATGCCCTCCCCCCCCTTTTTTTTTTTTTTTTTTGCCTTTGTGGCAGATGCTCACAGGGAGATGAATCAAATCTTTCGTGCCTTCCCACTTCAGCGTGGTCCTGGGGGACTTCACCTGTCAATGATGGCATCTTCTTGCCTTTTTGAGTGAGCAGCAGGCTGGAGTTAACACCCCCAGGAGCAGCCCTTACCAGGGCAGAGAGGGGTTGGCGCGTCAATACCCCAGCTCCCTGGCCTCTCAGGCGGGACAAATTTGAGCCATGTCTTGCACCATTTCCCTGAATCTCCCGGTGGGCCCGAGCTCTGGCCCCACACAGTAGTGATATGTGTCCGACAGCATATACTCTGTAGGGCAGCCTTTCTTTCCTGGCTTGTTTCTTGTTTCCCTGCCAGAGTTCCCCTGCCTCTCAAACTACAGTCAGCCCTGCTGTAACATGACATGACTTCCTAGAAAATCACCGTGCTGTGCAAAATGATGGAATCAAAACCGCAGGGCTCATGGAATACATGAGATTAGGGGCTTAAAAACTTAGTAGCACATAAGAAAAATAAGATGGAAGCCTAATAAAAATGGCAGCGCACTTTTACACATGTTATACGGTTAATCTGATAGCCGTGGTGCTCTACCTCGGAAGAGCCCTGAGAGAGGGCCTGCAGAAGCGGGCATCAGAAGGGTTGCGGCTTGTGAAGGGGTGCTAGGTGCGCTATTAGAAACCGAGTGGACCGTTGGAACAGGCGGTGTGGATGGTTGGGGCTCAGAAGGTGGACTGAGGTGGCGGGAGAA
Source organism: Suricata suricatta (assembly GCF_006229205.1). Taxonomy (NCBI): domain Eukaryota; kingdom Metazoa; phylum Chordata; class Mammalia; order Carnivora; family Herpestidae; genus Suricata; species Suricata suricatta. Next base: position 12,807,019 of record NC_043717.1, read on the forward strand.
GTTGGAGCTGCGCCCGTGAGCACTTTGTCAGCGCAGCTTCGTTCAGCGGGTGCACTTTTCTGTGATCAACTACTGTTTGTTGCAGACAGAACTGCGCATAAGCGAACGCAAAATTCATGTGATGCTCAAATCATCCTCTAATGTATCAATCACGTCAAAACAAATTTGCATTTCCAGGGCAAGTGTGAGAGCAGAACTGACTGTAGTTATACAGGCTTCCCTTTTTGCAGGGATTGTTTCTAAGCCTAAAAGTAAGATCCCTAATAATGGCAGCTTTGGGGTGGTCTTATTTTTTAACAGGGACTTTCTCATGTTGAACAAAGCTGATATGCAAAACAGAAGCCCCTTCCTACTGGGTGAGGGAGCTGGTGTCTCCAGTCAAAATACCCCCCACAGGAGGCTCTGCACCCCAAGCCACATGGTCTCACCGGCTCATTATCTTGTAACTCTCTGGGGACCTGTGACCCTGCTTTACAAGTCCTGAAAATCTTGCTTGCCTATTTACAGTTTCTTGGAACGATGTAAACCTAAAATCAGATGTCAGATTATTATGAGCTGGAGCAGAATTCTATAAATGCTCAGCCCTGTCTTTTATAAGGAAAAAAAAAGAGATTAACATAGAACCTTGGTAGATATATTATTCACCTGCTTTCGGTGCTTCCCAGGAGGTAAAATTACAGCCTGAGCTCAGCTCATTGTTAATTTCCCATGATAGATTACAAATGGGTTCTTTTCTATTCTACAACTTCTTTAATCTCAATACCTGATTTCTCCCATGTGTCAGCTCTCCACAGTCAGGCAACCTCTGGACCACATGGCTCATTTGTTTAACTGGGCCTGCTTTGGTTTCCAGCTCTGACTTTCTGTAGCCTTGATTTTTGACCTGGCCATGCACCCAGGCTGCAAGATCAATGTTTTTCAGAGTGTGGACTTCAGACCACCCATGTCAGAATCCCCAGGGAGCTTACTACAAAGCCCAGCTTGCTGGGTTCCACCCCAGACTCCTGAGTCAAAATACCTTGGGAGTGGAGGTAGGAATCTGCCTTTCCTACAAGCTGCTGGACGATGCTTATGTGCACTCAAGGTTGAAACTCAAAGATTTAGATCAGTGGGTCTCAACTCGGGCCCATTGTGTCTCCCCTCGCCCCACCCCCCAACCCCCAACCCCTGCCACCTCCACCTCAGGGACATTTCACAATATGTGTGGAGACATTTTTGGTTGCCGCAATTCAGAAGGGATGCTAGTGACATCTAGGAAGGAGGTAGAGACCGGGGCTGTGATCTTGCTCCAAATGCCAATCATGCTGTGATGGACAAACCTGATTTGGACATTTTGGGAGTTCTCCAGAGTTTGCTGCACGCTTGTTAGGCTGTTTTCTTTGTTATTGTTTTCCTGAGTTTATTCACATCTGGGCAGTTCAGAAGTGACCAAGTTCTCGGGATAAGCAGAAATGTGGATGTTGGATAGACTGGCAGCCACACTGGTGGGATCCGGGTAGTGAGGGTGATAGCCGACTCTCTTAAAGATGCCTTCTCTGGCATCCATCAGGTGAACTGTAAATCAGGTCCACGCAAGTCATCCTAGAGATTAAGGGCCTTGCAGAGTTGGAACAAATAACTTTGGAGATGCAGAAATGGGCTTTTTCTGCCAGCGTGTGTAGACTTTTTTAAAGCATACTCAATTTTTATTACCTGATAGGTACATGATAGAGTGGAAGCTAGCCCTATTCATCACCTAGGACAGCGCCTGGACCGATACTTCCGCGCTTCATTTGTTATTTCCTCTTGATTATGAGACACCTGGAAGTAACTCCTAAATCATTATAGAGGGCTTAGAGTGTTGAGTATCTTTCAACATAGGGGGTATTCCATTGTGCCATGAAATGTTGAAAACTGGCAGTTCATGTGTAGCATAAATGGTAATTCAACTTCCAGTTCTGAAACTCCAAGAATCTATATTCTACCCCAAGGAATATGTATCTACATTATAAGCCTCTTATTTAACGCTAAGGTTTGTCAGATAATGTATGAAAAAGGATGTTTCAGGTGCTAATTAGTGGTCTTTTACAAGTTCCTGTATATTATTAAAATGTTTTATGTATGCTGTAGCTTAAATGTGGAACCTTTCCCATCTGTAGGCTGTAGAACTATGATTATTACCATTTTACACATGAGGTTAAATACCAGGGACACACTGATGTCTAGGTGGCCAAACTACAGTTGGAACCCAGGCAGTCTGGGTTCTTAACAGGAGTATTATTCTGCCTTAATTGTAGTCAACAATTTGTCATCTTGGACTTGAACTTGAACCAAGTGGAATAATCCTTGAAATCACATGCCTCGTTCAGCAACGTCCAGTAGAAATGGGATGCAAGCTCCATATATCATTTAAAATTTCCTCAGAACCAAATTTTTTAAAGGTGTAAAGAGAATAAAGGTGAAAATTAGTTTGATAATATACTTTAACTCACCATGATGAAAAGTATGATAATTTGGACATGTGATCACAATGTAATATTACTGAGATAGTTTACATTTTTTCTTGAACTAAGCTTTTGAAATTTGGTGTGTTTTACACTTACGGCAGCTCAATTCAGACAAGCCATGTTTCAAGTGTTCAAAAGCCACATGTAGCTAGTGGCTACCATATTGGACAGTGCAGCCTTCGCTGATTCTTGGTGAGAAACCTGGGACTTTGAGAGCTGAGTCTGAATAATTTCTGAAAGACAGAAAAATGGTTTTTTTCCAGAGAAAGACCTTAAATGCTTCTCCATATTTTGACAGAATTCTGTGGCTACTTCTGTCCAAGGCAAGCTTTTGCAAATGGGCCCAAGCCTTTATACCTTTGTTTGCACACTCCAAATTTCTTAACAAACGTTCTTGAAAGGGGATTTAACGTGTACACACACACATACACACACACACAGTCTTTATTGTCTATGTACCCATTTCATTGGATTGAGGATTCAATACAGGTATATAGTATGGGAGAGATGTTTGTGCCTGTGTAATACCTTTGTTTGGCTGACCTTTCCGTATTTACACAACTGTCATCTAAAGTGATGACACTTTGTGCCCCAAAGTGATTTAAATGGAATGAATACACACACTCAGATAGATACACACATATACACACATACACATGTATACGTAATTTTTCCCCTAACCCAGCAGTGGGAGCGCGTGGATCTCTAGCCTTAAAAGCAAACAAGCTTGTTCTGTGGCTTCCTCTGACCTGCAGCCGAGCTCCCACACCTGCGTGATAATGGCACTGACCTTCATGAAACACATCAAATAGACTCCGTAGAACACAGGGTTGCTATAAGTCGTGGAGAGCAAGCATGCTTTGTGTATCTTTATAATAGAAAACAACAATCATTGCTGAATAAAATGCAAAGAGGTGCCCTTGAACCACCCGACAGGCCAATAAGAACACTAGCCATTGGCAGTGTCCTCTTTTTGTTAATTAAATCCATGGGGACAAGTGGCTCTCCTAGAAACACACATAATCACTGAGCAACAACATGGTATAGTGAGAAGATCATGGATGAAGGGTTTCAGTCTTGACCTCTGCCATTAACTAGCTCTGTGACCTCCATTCCTGCGGGCTTTTGCAGTAAAAGGGGGAGGATGGGTTAGATTTTAATCCAGGATGCACAGGGGAGTCACTGGGGAGCATTTTAAAAGGTGCTGACACCCAGGAACAGCTCTAGACAGATTAAATCAGGATCTCTGGGGTTGGGGCTGTGTTATAAATGAGCCCTCCATTTTTGGTGGAAAATTAGAGGACTCAGAGTAGTGGGCATGTAAATATCTAATTTCAAATGCTGTTTGTTTGTAATGCACTTGTAAGAGAAAGGGACAAAATCCACTTGTCTTAATTTAATTTTGGTTAGTGGCCCTTTCTGGCCTCAGACAGGATTTAAAGTATTGGGAGAAGGGGATTGATATTGGATATCTCCATTTCTCCCTCTTGAGAACAGTTTCATAGAGAAGGCAATGTTCTGGTGTGGTTCATACACTCTAGGGCATACTGGAATCAGAGTGTCCTGAGAGTGGTTGATTATATCAGTCAGGACAGCTGGTAACAAATGACCCCCCAAATCTCAGTGGCTTACAACAGCAGAAGTTTATTTCCTTCCCATGAAAAGTGTCTGCCATTGGTCATCCGCAGCTCTTCACTATATCACCTTCCCTCCAGGACTGAGGCTGATGGGGTGAGTCTTTGTCTGGAACACTGGTGGTCCGAGTAGTAGAGAAGAGAAAATGGTGAATCACACTTGCTTTTTTTTTTAAGTTTATTTATTTATTTTGAGAGAGGGGAGTGGGCAGGCAGGCAAGGGCAGAGGCAGAGAGAGGAGAGAAAGAATCCCAAGCAGGCTCCACACTGTCAGCACAGAGCCCAACACGGGGCTAGATCTCATGAACCATGAGACTGGAGTTGAAACCAAGAGTTGGATACTTAACTGACTGAACCACCCAGGTGCCCCACACTTGCTTTTTTTCTTAAATGTTTTTTTTTTTATTTTTGAGAGACAGAGACAGAATGTGAGCAGGGGAGGGGCAGAGAGAGAGGGAGACAGAACCTAAACCAGGCTCCAGGCTCTGAGCTGTCGGCACAGAGCCCGATGCGGGGCTCACACTATGAACATTGAGATCATGACCTGAGCCAAAGTCGGACGCTCAATTGACTGAGCCACCCAGGCGCCCCATCCTGCCTATGCTCAGAGGTGACACAACACTCCTGTCTATAGTTATGTGGCAAAGCGAGTCACGTGGCCAAGCCAACTTTGAGTTCAACAGAGCAGAGATGGGGATGTGTCAGCCAGCTGCAGGAATAAACATGAGAGGAATCGCAGTCCACCACAGTCGCTAAAGATGCTGTATTACGTAGTAATAAAGACTCCTATCTACCTGAGGGCCACAATTCAAGTGGATGGACCACCTCTCTTTTTCCCCTGCTGGTCTTGTGAGCTTTACTTTCACTCTGAGCATACCAAACAAGCGCCCTTGAGGCATATTGTAGCAGTAGCTCCTGTCTGGCTCGCCTCTGCTGACCAGGCCTTTCCAAAATCTTCCCATCTTCTGAAAGGTGCGTGTTTGCTCTCCATGTGGATTTTCTGGTGATTTAAACAAAGACTTGGGTTGGGCTCAGCCTGACCGGCCTATTTCCAGAAGAGGCAATGAAGAGTCATGGTTGGAAACATTGGTTCTCAAATTGGGCTGCACTCAAGAGTTATCTGGGGCGTTCTCAAAAATGCCTCGATGCTTCTAATGCAGTCTGAGGACCTCTGGTTCAAAGCACTTGGTTCCAAGGCAGCTGAGACCTGGGTTCAGATCCTGACTCCTGCATTTCTCAGCTGTATCGTGTTTGCTAGCATTACTTTAGTTCTCTGCTGCTTGGTTTTGGTAGACGCCTATTGTGATGATCGTACGAGGGCACATGAAGCAGTAAGCGTTGTACCTAGGTCTTGTACGTGCTCGGTAAGTGTAATGATTTGCGTTATTGTTGTAATGATTGCTACCGTGCTGCAGCCAGCTTCCCGCTGCATCCACACCTCCCGGAAAAGTCAGCCGTTTTGATAGGTTGGCCGGGGAAGAAAGAGTGTGTTGTAAAAGCCACGCTGTTCTATTAAACATGATTGCATTGTGCTGCAGTCTAGGTTATAGGTCTGAAGGAGCTCTTGGCTTCCCCTGACTTCATGGGGCCTCAGAGAAGGAAAACGTCTCAGACCTCCTTCCCCTTCCCTGGCACCCCACCCCCCACTAGCTCATTATCCCATATGCAGCATGGAGGGCATATTTGGGGGAAGCTTTTATGATAAAACAAACAGAAAGAATGGAAAGCAACAATTTTGAAATGACTTTCCATCACTTGGCTGCTTAGTGGACATTCCCACATGAATGAGCAGGCTGTTTAGATGTTGGAAGGGTGGCATCTGCCTTCCTCCCAGGGCCTCTCACTGCCAGGAGGCCAGGGCCAGCCGGGGTGGGGGGGGGTGGCGGTGGGGGACTGGGCTTGCACATGCACACAGCACCATCCCGGATGTGCCTGTGCGAATCTGGCTTTCACTTTGAAACTAAGCGCAGAGCACGGGAAATCTGAAGGGGCTGGGTGGCGACCGGCTCAAAAGAGCCCTAACCAGTGGCTTCTGATATTAGTCCTGTTCCTCTGCGGGACCGCCATCCTGGGGACTTCCGTGAGGAAGGGGAGGTTGTCACCGCAGTGCCTGCCTTGTCCCTGGTTATCTTGAAATAAGCATGCAGAGCCGCTCAACGTTTTAATGCTTATTTGGCAAGTCCCTTGCCCCGTCGTCTTTCAATTCCTGAGATAAGACTCCCCCAGTCCCGGTTTTGGTTATGGAGTTTTTAATAATTTAATGAGCAAATGTCAAGACTTACGTTTCGGTTTCCAGGAACTGTTTCCTGATTATTCCTAACTCTTTGCATATGACACACACATCAGAGAGTTTGTTCCATTTGACATTTGTGAATTTATGGGAAATCTCGTCCTTGTAGACATTTAAAACTTGGCTGCACCCATTGAATCCACCCTAGGGAACAATTTTGCAAGGGTCCCTGAAGGATTAGACCAGATGACCCACAAAATGCCATTTCTGTAAGTTCTGATTTTGGTGGGATTTTGATGGGAAAGGTATTTTTTTCATTTTTGTTTTTGTTTTTCCCTCTGCAAACATGGAAAATAGGAATGTCTCCGCATGATTAAGATCTGAGAGTGGATAATGAAAGCCCAGACTGACCGTGTCGCTGACTGCCAAGAAAGCCAGCTCGCTAGGGATTTGGGGCTGGCTCAGAGGATAGCACAGATTGCTCACATTCTGTTTAGACAGAAAGCAGAGTTGCCTCACCCGAAACACTTTACCCCTTTGAGGAGTTGCTTCTAGAGCTGTGGCCGTCCAGATGGGCTGGCTGCGGAGCATGCTGTCTAGGGTCACTGTTGAGAGGAGGGTAGGGGAAGAGAGGGAGAAGGTGGGTGGAAGGGAATTCTTAATTTGTAAACGGAATTTTCCTAAGAACAACTGGAAAGCCGAAACGCATTTCCGTTCATCCCGAACAACGCCCTCACGGACGGGATGAGGTTTTGTGGGGAGGACCCCTCTTTTGTAACTGAACGTTTGATTTTAGGATGGGGCAGAGACTGCGAGTAGAGAGGGCTTTAGTTCACTTGAACCGGGGCCTATCCTGCAGCCCACTTCCCCTCCATTTGCAGGTGTACGTCAGAGCCTCCTTTCTTTTTTTTTTTTCCCTTTTGTTCTTTAGAGCCTCCTTGCTCCAAGTGGGGCCCATGGAACCAGCAGTATCAGTGTCACGTGGCAGGCGTTCCGCCCTAGCCCAGAAAGACAGGATCGCAACGTGCGTTCCGGCCAGAGCCGGTGGGTGGTCGGTGCGCACTGTGCAGTCTCGGAGACATTCTCAGTATTTTTAAAGAGCTACATATACTTCTCTTACTGGGTCAGCTCTCTCTGACCCAGGCACGACACAGGCAAGGGCCCAATTTGGCTCTGCCCAAGGACTGCAAAGCAAGGGGCGGCCTGGTGTGCTCCGTAATCTCCTATCTGTGATGGAAACAGGAATGCCCCGCTCCAGAAAGTCTTCTTGGAAGGATGGCAGGGTCAGAGGGGATCTGAGACTCATATCCTTGTCTCATATGATCCATGAGACCTTACAGGATTAAACCGGCTCCTTCCATTTCTCTGTGATTTCGCCACTGAGGAAATCTGTACATTCTTCCTCACCCCACCCCGCTCACTATCCTCTTGCCTATGCCTGGCAAATATGTATTCCGATGCATTCTCTATTGCCCAAAGTGCTTTTTTTAAAAAATAAATTATTTATTTTTTGAGAGATAGAGTAAGACAGAGCATGAGCGGGGAGGGTCAGAGAGAGAAGGAGACACAGAATCTGAAGCAGGCTCCAGGCTCTGAGCAAGCATTCAGCACAGAGCCGGATGTGGGGCTCGAACCCACCAACCGTGAGATCTGACTTGAGCTGAAGTCAGACGCTTAACCGACTGAGCCACCCAGGCACCCCTCAAAAGTGCTTTTTTGGAAGAGATGGTACTTTTCCTGGCTTAATGTATTCATTCACTCCCATGACATCCATTCATTTGTAAAACCGAATGTATTTAATTTGCTAGTGCTTCATTTTACATACCCAGCTGACTAAGGCCAGGTTGCCATAGCTGAAGCAAAGTGGAAAATGAAGAAATGGCCTCCACTTTGCTGAATGGCCTTGACGAATCAGGGTGTAGCTCCAATTCTCTGGATAATTACTTCATTGCTGCATTTTGGTTTAGCGGAGGGAGCAGCCTGCATGGTCAGTCATAGCTGGGTTTCATCAAAGCCAGGACACCTCGACCTCTGCTTGCTGGGGGCTGTGGAGTGAGGCCCAGGCTTGAGGGACAGACACTCGGGCCACTCAGGAGGTGGAGTCCACGATTGTCTATGGCATTTTAAGGTCATTCTGCCAGACACTTCACTCTGTCTGGCTCCAGTCGCCTGGAGCAAGCCCTCACATGAGGCCTCGTGTGTGGCCTCAGAGAAATGGCTCCTCCAGGTACCAGGCTATCATGCCTGATATGTGGGCCATGGGGCAGGGAGCTGCCATGGCAATGATCTGGCCTTGGCTGGATGGTTTGGTCTGGTGGGTGCCATGGCCTCTGAAAGGATCCTATTTGGAGGGTGGGTGTGAGGCTCTGTGCCAGGCCCACCGTGCCTCCTGTGGCATCTCGGATGCGCGAATGGTAGCCGGAAGTCTCGAGAAGCAGCCCAGACCCCTCTGTGGTCCAGCGTTGGGGCCATGCCCCACCAGGGTGTGGCAGCTGCATCTCAAATTCCTGGTGCTGCTGTCTGGAAAACCTGGACTGCACTCCTGATCAGGCTGGACTCTGAGCAGATGTGAGCGTGGCTGTAGCAGGGAGCCTTTCTTCATCACGGGTTGGTTCAGGGGCCCAGATGTTAACTTCTGACTTTGGCTGCTGGCCAGCTTGTGACACTGTCCCTACATCTTTCTTTCTTTTTCTTAAAATAACTCCTCTCCAAGTTATGTGAGAACCCAGCAACTCAACCGGCAGTAGCTGCGGTTGGGAGACGTGACACACTCCCTCATCTGAGTTATGGTGGTTCTTGGTCCTGGGGCCTGCCTCGTCACACCTAGAAGTCAGGTCTGCCCCGGACAGTGGCTCTGGATGTCAGACGTCCTCTCTGGGGTTACCTGATCCAAGGCTTGTTAGGAAAAGAATTGATGGAAGACTGTAGCTGGGAAGACTCAAGTTGGTGATTGTCATTTGAGGAGTTGGTCCCTCACAGTCGGCAAGATGATTGTGTCAGTGTCTGCGCATCGTGAGTGTGGCCAGTGTACTCCCAGAGGTGGCATCTAGTGAGGACAGAGGACAGCGGGCACCACGCCATGCCTGATGAATCTGCTGGGAACCAGGCAAGGGCTAGAGCACCATGTGGCTGAGTCTTAGGGCCTGGCAGTACCCTGGCCCTTGCACAATGCAGGAGTGCCAGAGAGGAAACTGAGGCAGCAACCCAGTCATTTGACTGGGCAGGCACAACAGCAAGGAGGAGACTCGGCAGCAGGTGGCACTTGAGAGACAGAGACCTAGTTCTCCTGCCAGAGATGGCCTTCCAGAGCCCACCCCAACCACAAATGGCAGGGCCCACATTTATCTCCACTGAGCAGACGAGGAAACTGAGGTTCAGAGCAGCCATGAGATATACACCAAGGCCCCTGGCGGACCAGAGGCAGAGCCAGGGAGGGGGACAGTGATGGGCTGACCTCAGTGGATCTTTCCATGGAACATAGAAGGCAGCCAAGATAGGGCAGCGGCCAACACTCCCAAGGGATCATCTTGGAACCTGTGACCTGCGGCCTGCCTCTCTGTCGGCTTCCCGGGCCCCCTCGTGCCTCAGCAGAAGCCCAGTCCTGGCTGCCTCATGGCAGTGCCCACACAGGAAACACACAGCCTCCAACCACCACAATGGAAAGCCCACAGGAAGAAAATGTTCAAATAGAATTGAACTGTGGCCTGGAGTGATTTCAGTTTCCTGATGTTCAAGACACACAGTGTCCCAGAGTGCCAGGGGCCTGTGGTCACAGAAGCTCCTCTTAGAAGAAGCAAAGAGGGGGTGCTTTCTGGGGGAGGGCTCTGGACCGTGCTGCAGAAGGTAGCTGGGAAGGGAGCCTGCTCTTGATCAGCCTCTCTATGGGTCTGGCCTGGCTGTGCCCCGCCACTGGCAACCCTCTGTGATGATGTTGTTTGTCTCTCTTACTTTTTATTTTGACACAATCCAAATATCCAGGAATGTGGCCTGGATGATACAAAGAAGTCCTGCATACCTTGTTTTATGTCTTCTCTTTTTCTCCTCATGCATGTGCGGGTACACACGTGTGTACACACGCATACATATACATACATTTTTTATGAACCATTTATCTGCAAGTAAGCCATTGGCACCAAACCCTCTACCCCTCGTATTTTCCAAGAACAAGAATATTCCCTTACAGGACTACAAATGGATCTCAAATTCAGCAAATATATCATTGATTTAATACTTTTATCTAAGCCATGGTCCATATTCCAGTTTTGTTCTAATAATGCCCTTGTGACAGTTTCCTTATGATTCACCAGCTGGCCCTGGATCCCATGCTGCTTTTACTTATCTTTATAGTTTCTTTGAATTCAGAACAGTGTATAAGTCTTCCTTTGTCTTGCATGACCTTGGCATTTTTGAAGAAAGCTGGCCAGTTAGAGAATGTCCCCTAATGTCAGTTTCTCGGATGGTGCCTCATGTTTTGATTCAGATCTTTGTGTCCCTGGTGGGAATACTTGTAAGTGATATAAGAGATTTGTCCTTCTCTGGAGACCTTATCAGGAGGCACAGATGTCCATTTGCCTCCTACTGGTGATGTCAGCTTTGGTCCCTCGCTTAAGGTGGTCTCTGGGTCGTCACTCTTTGTCCTTTGTCCTCTCCCTACCCAGTTGTAGCACACCCTGATGATCCTTGCTTGAATAATGTTTACTCTGATGGCTACATCCATCACACCTTCTATGTTTGTGAGTCCCAAATAGCTTGTGAATGGCTGGGAAGGCACATCCGCCCTGATGAGGTTAGTAGCTGAGCCCACAGGGAGGAAGGGGCTTGATAGCCTCCTTGAACCTGACTGATGGCTCTTGCAAAGCTGTCCTCGGCTGTGGGGCGTGTGCTTTGACACGCGTAGTAACTCATTCAAGAAATACGTGGGGCGCCTGGGTGGCTCAGTCAGTTAAGCCTCCGGCTTCAGCTCAGGTCAGATCTAACGTTCGTGGGTTCGGGCCCCGCGTCAGGCTCTGTGCTGACAGCTAGCTCAGAGCCTGGAGCCTGCTTCCGGTTCTGTGTCTCCTTCTCTCTCTGCCCCTCCCCCTCTCATGCCTGTCTCTCTCTGTATCAAAAATAAATAAAACATTAAAAAAAAAAAGACTTTATTAAGAAATACGTATTGTAGACTGACTGGATGACTTTTGAATAACCTTTTCTCCCCAGTTTGAGAAGCAATTGACATGCCTCATTGTATACATTGGAATAACCTCTTAAATGTTTGGCAAAAGTGAGATTTTGGTCACATATGTTGTAATTTGTTTTTGTGGTGTCTCCTGGAAAAAGTGAACCTGGATCTTTGATGTAGCGTGTTGATGAGCAGAAAGTTGACCACGCTGAGAGTATCTGTAATCCCTTCTGACCATCCGAACGAAGCTCCAGAGGAAGGGGGGAAGATAGAGACACTGAACCCTGAGGAGGATGGCTGGGCTGAAAAGGAAACCCAGCTATTGGAAGAAGATCAATTAAGTAAAACATGAATTCCATGTTGTGAATGGCGTTGCATGGAATTTTAGTTTTTCTATTGATTTGATTCAAAAGGAATCCTTAACCAGTTTCTAGCCAGTTCATTTTGGCCTAGTTTTTGCAGCCATTGACTGCTATTTGTGGAAGGGGTTTCTTTGGGGAAACCTCTGATTGTCATTTTCCTGGGGCTGGAATATTAAGTTCTTGGTCTTGATTTGTGTCTTTCCAAGCAGTTTTCTCTACAGCCCATAGTAGGACCCAAGGAATGGCGAGGACCGTTGGAGAGGTTTCACGGCTTTTCTATGTTATTCTAACACTGGTGGTTACAGGTCCCATTAGGGTAACTGTTTTCAGAAGAGCAGTGAAAACTGTAAGTGGACATGAAGGAAAAGCAGCTGTTTTCCATAAAACCTACAAATGAACAAATGCTAGTTACTCCCGTGATGTGTGATCTGGAGCAGTCTTTCCCTAAGTGCGTGCGCGAGCTGGAATGTGTGCATGTACACACCCAGTGAGGAGAGAAAAGGTAGAGGGTAAGTTTCTGGTTGAGTAAATTTCAAGAACCCAGCAAAGGCTGCTGCTACCTCTTGGAGAATCATGAGGTGAGAGAGAGCAGCTTGTGCTCAGAATGATACACCTTTGCTAGGGAACAAACCACCCCTCGTGCTTAGGGGCTGAGAACAAGACCCATGTGTCTAGCCTGTGGTTGAGCTTGCCAGCTCCCGTCTTGCCTGGGCTCTGGCAGGTCAGCTGAGGACTGGCTGATCTGGGTTGGCCTCATCTGGGGCATCTGTTCTAGAAGAGCTCCATCATCCTCCAGCAGGCTAGCCTGGACCTGGTCACACGGTGGTCACAGAATGCCGAGCATGTGAGTAGAAGCACGAGACTCAGGTATAGAACTCAGATGACGGAAGCAGCTTTTGCCGCCGTGTCGCGGCCAAAGCAAGTCACATGACCGAGCCTGGCTCTGGAGAGGGGAGAAGTAAATAGACTCTGTCTCTTGCAGGGAGTGCAAGCTCTGATGGCCAATGGGTGGATGTACCTCGAGGGGAATGATTGGGGCCATTTTCATAATCTAGCCCAGATACCCCCCCCCCCCCCCAGTATGTGACTGGCGATTATTTTTATTCACATTTTTGGATTTGGGAGAATTTCTAGGGGAGAAGGAAAATTAGATAGAGATCATTTATAATTTAGAAAGTTATATAAAAAATCTTCAGTTTTGGGTTTAATGAGTTAATCCAGGTAAAGCACTTTGAATTTGTGGTAGTCAGCGCTCTACGAATGTCGATGTTGTTTGGTGATCATAAATGGGTATGTCACCTGAAGTCCCCTACCTTACTTAAAAATGAAACTGAGGATGAACTTGACAGTCCAGCGAGCCAAGCTTCAGGTACAGTCACAAAATGGATCATTGAATAAATTGCAAAGACGGTTTACGTGCAGACCAGACATTTTTGATGTTTTTCCTCTCAGGGGCTGGAGGCTAGCGGGTATCCAGTTTTACCTTCTCTGACCAGTTCACCGAGTTTGGCTTGTTCCTGACATAAGGTCATAGCTTCGTGGGTTATTGCTAAAGTGGAGTCTGTAATAAAGCGGGTACCCAGGTGTGAAGAGTTGTATTTTCTCAAGACTTTTTCTTTGTTTATTTAGGTAGCCTTTATTAAGTGCAGTGGAGCCTTCGAGGCGCTCTCCCGAGCCCTTTGTTATATGATAGAGGCAGCACTTAACTTTCCAGTGACTGATTTGGCTCCTAAATGCTAAAGAGAGGAGGGCCCTGCTGCCTTCCCTGTGTCTGCCCCTTCCAGGCCCCTGGGGAGCAAGCCGCTGACCGCTGCCAAATGCCCTTGAATTCTGCCAACTCTGGACTCCAGGCTTTGGGCGGGAACCTTCCCTGTGCCCCTCTGTCTTTGCGTTTGTTTCCCCATTCACTTTCCTTCCTGATCTCAGTGGCTGCCACTCCCCTCTGTGCCCACACCCCTCCGCACTTAGGATAAGCAACCCCCAAACTGTTTGTATGTGTGTCTGAAAGAAAAATTCTCTGAGGATTAAAAGCAGACACAATAGAGGGAGTGCTCCCTTAGGCTTTAATCACTCCAGGCTCCCGTGTGTTGACACAAAGTTTTGTTGGTCTTTAAGTTGAAAGAAAGGAGCGTGGGGGGGGGGGGAGCATGTGGAGTTTTTACTGCTTTGAATTCACAAAGTAAGTTTGATAAGATTATCTGCTGAGCCAAGAGACACTCCCACTTTACAAGGCCACACTGCCCCTTTGGCCTGCTTATAAACGCACTGCTACCTTCAAAGGGACCCACAAGCCTAGTGAGTTCCTGGGTTGGAAGAATCTACCTACTGGTCTTATCTGCAAGCTGAACTTGGATTTGAATTCTTGGCTGAAGCCTGTGAGATGTGCCTCCTCTCTGGGGCCTCTGCTCTGAAGTCTCTATCTCTCTTACCTTCCTTTCTTTCCTTCTCCAGCCCTGCTGCCAAGGTCATTGGTACCTGATGACTACTACTGTTTCTTTCCTCCTGTTCTCTGTGGGTTCTGTCCAAGGCCACGGTCCTCCCCGGAGGGGCCATTCTGCCCTCACTTGCAACGTGGCTCCTTCTTGGAGACTGTTCTCCCGTCCAGTCCAGAGTTGGTTACACCATTCCTGCCTTTCAGAAACCAAGACCCGCAGGAGGGGAGGATTTTTCCTTCAGAGTTGCTACTGACACGCTTCATGGCAGCTAATGTCTGACTCTTCTCTGAGAAGCCGGGTCCTCTCAGGGTGCCGACTAACTCGCCCCCTCTTCAAAGACTCCGCTTGTGCGGCTTTAGGGTAGGATTGCTGGCTTAAAGAAAAGAAACAAACAAAAAAAGAAAGAAAAAATAAATTAAAAGACCCATACTTGAAGGCAACCCCTGTGAGTATATATTACACTGGAAATGCCCCATTTCTCAAATATTTATAAATACGCGGTCTCCCCAGAATGTTCCAGGTCTGTCGTTTGGGAAAGTTCGACAGCCCGGGGCCACCATCCTTTTTCATAAGCACAGTACACCGTCACCAACACTGGACTGAGGGCCTGTGTATTCCTAGGCAGCGGCAGAACCGAGACCTCCAGGTGGCCGTACTGCATTCACGAGTTTACACCTTCCTGATAGCAGCCCCGCGGGCATGTTGTCTATAAGGTGGCCGTTCCCAAGATATCTCCTTCTGGCCCTTTTTCCGAGTGCTTGCTGTGTGCAAGGTGTGGTTGTGGGCTAAGAGCCGTGGCGGTGAGCACAGCCCTCTGCCCCACTGATGTCGGCGTCCTCGTGGGAGAAACTTGATCCCGACAGCTGGTGGGATGCCAGGCAGTGATAGTGCTGTAGAGACAGGTGAAGCTGGGTAAGGGGATAGAATGGGGTACGGAGAGGTAAAGGAGGCCTCTCAGAGGAGGTGACCTTTGAGCAGAGACCTGGTGAGGTAGAGGAGCCAGTCCCGTGAGGCTCTCTGCGGAGAGAGCATTCCAGCAGACTCCAGAGTCGGGGCAAAGGCCCTGAGGTGGGAGCAGGCTTGGTTTCAGGAGCAGCAAGGAGGCTGGTGGGGGTGGAGAGGAGTGAATGGGGGGCGGGGCGCAGGACGAGACGGAGGAGAGGTGATGGGATATGGGGACAAACTGCACCATGGGCCCTCAGAGGCCAGTCAGGGGTTTGGGTATTGGCTCTGTGCCTGAAGGACCAGTGGTAGCTCTGGGGCGGGGACAGCCATGCATCCTAACGGGAGCTGTGGCACCATGTGTTGACTAGCCACTGGCGGGGGGGCAGGACCCAAACAGGGAGCCGGTTTTAGGGGCGAGGGTCATTGCAACAACCCAAGAGAGAGACGCTGGCAGCTTGGGCTTGCCCGCCCCCTCTGTCCACGCCCGGTGTGCTTCTGGACTGTCTGCTCCCTCCGGGCGAAGCAATTCAGGGAGGCAGAGCCGTCTTTGCGGTGTGAGCAGTAGTCTTCAGCTCTGGCATCCTCCCTGCATCTCCCTGCCATAGACCGACGACGTCCTGAGAGCCGCCCCAAGATGCTGAGGCAGACCTGCTTCCTAGAGCCTGCGGACCAAGGACCTTAGCTGTCTGTGCATCTTCCTGGGGAAGGGCCTGGGCCAGAGGCCTTTTCTGTCTCTCTCCATGTTCCCTTCCCCATCCCCGTGTCTCTCCCTTGCATGAGCCTCTCCCCACTGCCCCCTCGCCTCCCCTTCACCTCCCTGAGGCCTTTGCTGCCCAGCAGACCACCTCCCGCGCCCCGATCGGACGTTCTCTGTGAACGCGCACACTGACTAGCAGGGTTTTCTTTCCATCCTTGTTACCTCCCCGTCTCTGTCCCTCCATCTCCCCCCTTCTCTCTTCAGGAAGGTAACGCAGTTAGCTCGTCTTTTTGAAGCCCGTCAATGACCACGGTGTCAGGAAGGGTGTGACGTAAGCTGAAAAGATGCTCTAATTTCCACATCATTCCTTCCCGCTGCCCCATGAGGTATTTAATTAGAAAATGCCGTATTTTCTAGGGAAAACACTTTGAACAGAAGGCCTGGCTTAGCTGGAAACGGATGCTTTTATGATGTGTCGGAGAGCTAAAAATGGCTAGCAAGAAGTCCGTGCGTTGTACGTATAAGAAACACAGGAAAACACAGGCACTCCTAGGAAGAGCGATCAAAAGAGAAATGCAGAGCAGCCGGGGGTGGGGGGAGGCGAGGGGGTGTCACATGCGGCGGGTGACTTGGTTCCTGCCTAGGAGTGTGCGAGCTTCATTTGGCTTCAGTTTGACTAACGCTGCAATGCCTTTGGTGTCACTGAGCCGGCAAAGAGAGCTGACGCGCTGTTTTTCTAGGGGAAAAAAATTTGCTCCCTGCACATTCCCAGTGCAGACAAGCAGCATAAAACCGAAATGAGCCCGAGCTGCCCAGAGTCCATGCAGACTCCAACTCAAAGTCTTTGAATTATTTATTCAATTCTTGCCATTTTGCACATTTTCCTTAAAAAAAAAAATCAGCTCACAGTAGCTCTTAAAAAGCATGGGGGGTGGTGTGCGTTCTCAATCAGGATTTGATTCGTCCCAAGAGAGAGCTTGTGAATTTGGTTCTCATGAGATTTCTTGTTTGGGAGATGACTGTATGGAGTCCATAGGACAGGAAGTCTGCTAAAACCCAACCGCATCCCGTTGACTTCTGCTGTTTGTTTGTTTCCCTCTTTGGTGGCTGCTGTTGACCTGTGCCTTTCATCCTTGACACCCCCCAGACTTTGCTGCCTTGTGGCTTTTGGCCCTTCAGTGGCAGCGGGGGGAGCTTTACCCCTCTGTTTTGGGCCACAAAAAGGAAAGAACAAAGCTGCTTTCTTTGCAGTGACTCCCAGCTCAGGATAATAAAGCTCCACTCTTAAAGGAGCTAATAATTTAAAAACAGGCTCAAGGGGGAACTTGAAAGTGAGTTTCAGTGAACACGCTCAGTGGTCTCTGGATTCAAATCTCTCCTCTCCTCTCCAGCCAGGCTGTTGGGTGGGGTGGTTTATTTTTGTTTGCTTGCTAGGTTTCCAGCCCTGCTTAGCGAGGGGCCAGTAGTGGGCTTTCTCTGGAAGAAATTTGGTTAAGGAGCATGATCTTTTTCAGGTTTCTGGACAGGTCATGTTCTGGCCTTATGTTGAATGTGCCTCTGTCAGCAATGAGCAAATGGATGGTCCCTTAACCTCTCTCTTGGACCCTTGCTACTCAAAGTATGGTCCTGGCGGTAGAAGTATCATCTTCCTGGGAACTGGCTGGAAAGGTGGAGACTTAGGCTCCATCCCTGACCGAGGGAGTCAGAATTTGCCATGGAACATGATCCCCTGGGCATTTGTATGCACGTGAATGTTCGAGAAGCCCTGATCCAGAGCAGTGGTTCTCAAATGCGAGTGTCCATTCGGGCCACCTGCTGTAGCAATCATGCTAAAACAGAGATTGCTAGGCCCTGCCCTCAGATCCATCAGGTCTAGGTGAGGCCAGAGAAGTTGCATTCATTCGTCCACTTTTTCAGTTGTATTGAGCTATAATTGACAAATGAAATAGTCATATATTTAAAGCGTGCAGCGATGATTTGATATACATGCACACCGTGAAAGGATTCCCACTGCCGAGTAAATTACCATGTTCACGACCTCACATATTTACCTTTTCTTCTTTTGTGAGAACATTTAAGTTCCACTCTCTGAGCAGATTTCAACCATACAATACAGTGTTTAAGAACCTGCAGTTCTAATAAGTTCCCTGGTGATGCTGGTGGTGAGGCCCCCCTCGGGGATCCCCAGAACCTCCAGCGGCTCTTAGTTCCTGTCTCCCACCTGTGAACCCACACCACACCTGCCTCCCCTCCCTGGCCCCTCGATTGCTGCCCCCCCCAGGCCAGTCTCTCCTCCTTAAGAAGGTCCACACTTCTGGGGGGGGTAGGGGACAGGCTCCTCTGAGCTCCCCTCCCCTCCAGCAGCTCCCAGAAACCTGAGGCTTCCTGCAGGCCGCCTCCTTCCTCACCCCTCCCACTCTCTCACCGGGTTCATTCATTTCACCTCCTGAGTCTCCTTCGCCCAGACCTCTGCTCCTGGACTGCTGGGGTCCCACCTCGTCACCTCCCACAGGCGTTCCAGCAGGGCTTTCCCCGCAGCCCCATCGACTTCTTCTGTTCTCCACCCTCCAGCTCCAGGCTCCCCACTGCCACCCCTTCCCCCGACAGCTGCAGCCCCTCCAGAGATTTGTCCGTGAAAGCATTTTACACGTCTTGTGCAAAAGCCCTGACATATCACAGAATCTCCAACACCTTCACACCTTGCTTTGAAGCCAGACTGTGTTTGAATCCCAACCCTGCCACTTAATTCCAGGCAAGTCACTTGACATCTCTGTGCCTCTATTTCCTCATCTGTGAAATGGGATGTTACACTAATCTTAGTCTACAATCCTGAGCTTGGCCCCGGAGATGCTGTGGGTGGGTCCAGTCTGCTGTCTTTTCCTCCCTGCCGCCCTCACCTGCTCTTTGCTCTGCTCTGACCACACTGCCTGCCCTTAGGTCCCCACAGGGCTTCTGTACCAGCTGAATGCTCTCTCCATCCTCACCAGACCTGATTCGTGCCCTTGGATGACTCCTCAGTCTTCCCCGGGAGGTCTGTTCTGATCCCTCCCTACCTGGTGACATTCCTTTTGTTGAAGATCCCTTTGCACTTACACAAACTGTGATGGTCGAATCAACGTGTGTCTCTCCTCCTAGACTGTATTTTCCATGGCGCAGGGACCTGAGTCATTCGTGTTGATCCCCATGTCCCCAGGAGCTGGCATCTAGAATGCACCCAATAAATATTTGCTAATGAAACCAATGCCATTGTTTGCGGTGGCACATACGCCGTGCACACCTTGGATGGACCTTCTGCCTCACTTAGGGGGTGTGGGGAATTGGGGGTCTGCTTAAATATCCTGGAAAATAAAACCCCAGACTCCCCTCCAAACCGTTCACAACTGCCTTTTCAAAATTGTCTTAAATATATCAGAATTCGGCTCTGAATGTCTCCATAATTGGTAGCATGAATCAGCCCTGGAGGTCAGGAAGGCTTCTTGGCTCTGGCTTTAATTAGGACAAAGCGGAAGCTGTTTCTATGTAAATTAATCAATCCATCCAGGCACACTTCTTCAGCCCTGATGATGTGCCCGTGCTGGAGCCCTAGGAAACAGACAGGAATGATGCAGTTTCTGCCCTGGAGGGGACAGGAGGCAGACAGCCGGGCCCCAGGAGAGTTGAATAGCAAGGAGGAGGATTCAGTAACAGTACGGAAGGAAGGAGGGAAGGGAGGGAGGAAAGGAAGGAAGGGAAGGAGGTGTGCTTTCAGTCGCTCTCCCCTCATCTTGCTTCAGGGAGCATGAGACATTACCATGAGGCAACTTCTGGAGAATGTCTATAGGAAGGTGGTGAGATTTGGGTATTGGAGTGAAAATGTCCACATTGTTGGAAAGAGCCCACTCCAAGGAAGGGTCTGGGGCTGGAGCAGGGGGCTAGGGTAAGCAAACTGCTCACCTAGAATGAAATCCTGTCTCTGCCGCTCATTGCTGCATGACTTGGGCACTTGTCTGACCTCTCAGAGACTCAGTTTCCTCATCTGTGAAATGGGAATAATATGCCTTCCCATAGAACTGCATCTAGAACAATGCCTGTAATGTAGAGATGCTGAATCTACTGTTGCCATGAGTGTGAGGCCTGCGGAGCAGTGCCTACCAAAGACCTGTGTGGAATTTTCTATAATGAACAACAACCATCGTCAACATGGCCTCTTAAGTTGCTGGCAGATGTGTGCCCTGCCCAGCGTAATGGAGTGCTGGGGCGTCAGAGAAATGTGGGCAGGTCAGAGCTCTTGCAAAAGTGAAGGTCACTGACAGTGGCTTTATATGGAATCTTCTCAAGTGCATGAGTGCCTGTGGTCAGTTTATTACTCTAAGTCCTTTGCGTATTTTTCAACAACCTGTTTTTTATAAGGCTACTGTCTTTCAAATTATAGGTTTTAAAAAATATGTTTAAAGCAACCAGCGAGTCATCGCTTCTGAGTGCTGAGCACAAAGTGCTGAGTCCCCCTAGGGAGGTGGCCGGGCCTGAGGGTCACTGAGGTAGCCCCGTGGCTTCCGTGACCTTGGACAGGCCTCTCTCAGTCTTGTTTTGTGGCCCGTACAATGGGGTTAATAGTAATGCCTAATCTGAGGGCCATTTGGAAGACTGCATGACACACACACAAAAGTGTCTAACAGTGTGTCCAAGAGATTGTTGGTTTCCCTTCTCTCCCCATTAATGCGCATTTTCTCTGAGCAAAAGACTCATCAGCACTTAACAGAATTAATTACAAAGCCAAACTAAGGGAGTCTGTGAGTGTGATATTTCACCATTTTCTTCTTTTGATGATGATTTCTCTCACCTACTGAGAGAAAGAAAGGCTTCTTCGGAGTCTGCAGCCTGAAAGGTCATTCTCCACGTGTGTGTCTACCCCGACGTTAACACGCTTTTCCCAGGTCACGCTCAGGACACCTTGGCAGCCGGTAGGTCTTTGGAAGGAATTCAGAGGATTGGCAACACGACGTGATTTCAGGGGCAGGAAATTGTATATTTCAGGGCAGCACATTAGAGAATGCAGCCTGAAGAGGAAGGTCACTGGGAGGCCCGTGGGGCTGGTGGGGCCTGGCACCCTGGATTCTGGGAAGTGATGCCATGCTTTTCTTCCCTCAGGCCCGTGGCTGCCTTTGCTCACCCTGCACACACCCTCAGAAACCAGTGTGGTTAGAGACCTTGGTGGCCTTTGGCGGATTTGTGTTGTTTGAGTTCTCCTATTTTGAAAGTGAGGGACTAGGGCTGGGAAAGCAGCAGCAGCCACTTCAAAGAGAGAAATCAAGAGTGCAGCTCTGGCTCTGGCGACCGCATAGACGCAGCTCCCCAGGGCCCAGCGCTTCATGAGGGACCCGTGGCCGAATCTGCTTTGGGGGTCCGAAATGTAATGCCATACACTGTTCTAAACCTAAAGATAAGTATTTAAAAATAATTTCCAGCCATTTCTACAAGTCCGGGGTGTTTGATTCATGAGCTGAGTACGTGGCTGGATTCACTGGTCCGTGTAGGTCTCTGCATCTCTGATAGCTGCCCCTGAAGCCCACCTGTGTGCTCGTGACATTCACCAATCCCGTGTAACCTGGACAGTGGCCTGCTCCAAGTAGCTCCGGTGCTTGGCCTGAGAGCAGGGCAGGCCAAAAGCGCTTGGGAATGAATGTTCCTGGTAGAACCTTTTTCAGGCAATGAGAGAGTGAAATTGGAGGATCACTAACCCAGCTTCCTCACCCATCAGGTGGGACAACTCTGAGCTGCATTCTATGTTATTGCGCAGTCTCCCGACAAGATGGAACTTCTGTTACCCATGGTGGGAACCGTTTTGATAACCTTCCCTTTAGGACTGCCTTCCCTTCCCTGTCTCACTTACCCACTCTGCTGTCATGCTTCCCAAATACCCTACTTACACTTGAATCTTTGTCACAGGATCTGCTTGGGGAGAAATCCATCTTGAGGCAACATTTCCGAGGGTCCCTAAAAAAGGGCAGTGATCTCATTTACCAAAGTACAGTTTAAAACCTGGGTTACAGACCCAGCACCATCATTGTCTCTGGCCCTTGACATCTTGCCTCTTCTATAAAATGAGGGCCATGGGCTGCTTCAGCTGGAGTGCAGTAGGCAGTATGGGTGGGACAGTGACTTCTGTGAGATGAACTGGGCATTCCAAATGATCTAGCATCTCTGGCCATGCCCACTGAAGCCAGTGAGGGGTATCTTCCCCTGGTCACAGTGAAACAAAAAACTCCCCCTACACTGCCAAATGCCTGCAGGAGGCAAAGTTGTCTCTGGTCAAGAACCGCTACCAGATCATTTCTGAAGTCTTTTCTAGCTTTGACATTCTGTGATTACTTTATCATCAAGAACGTTAGACCCAGAGAGAGAGGGGTGCTTGGGTGGCTCAGTTGATTCAGTGTTCTTTGACTTCGGCTTAGGTCATGATCTCACAGCTCATAAGTTCAAGTCCTGCATCAGGCTCTCTGCTGTCAGTACAGAGCCCATTTCGGATCCTCTGTACCCCTTCTACCTTTCCCCTGCTCATGCTGTCTTTCTCTCTCTCTCTCAAAAATAAATAAACTGTAAAAAAAGGAACTTTAGACATGGAGTGAAGCCCATTGTGGTATATTTCAGTTGAGTAGGCTGTTCATTGATGACTCTTGAATAGATTCAGTGATGTCAGAAATAACCATAGACTTGCCTCCCTCTTAAGTTAAAGAAGGAACCATTTAACTTAGTCCCTCTGCTTCCTTAAGCACCTTGACCCATTTCTACCTTCGTTCATTTGCCTTTGTAGTCAGTGAGGAACTTTCAAAGCTTGCCTGAAAGCATTGTCTCTTTCTTAGAGCACACTCATCTTCAGGTAACAGTGTCTCTGGTTATCTCTACCTTGTTGGAGACGCATACATATAGTATAGTATCTCTACCTTGTCAGAGACAAGAGAGAAGGAGAAAAATTCTGGAAGATTTGTTCTGTCTCAGGCAGAGGCAGATTTGTGATTTATTCCCGAGCCATTTATTGTCCTACCATGGGAGTGATCTGGGGCCACCACCATTTTCCTTTCCGTGTCTTATAAAAGGGGTCAGAGAGCCCAGTATATTGCTTTTCTTTGAAGAAAATCTAAAAATATGTTCCTGTGAGGGAAAAATTAGTCTCCTTATGCTACACACCTAGCCACTGTCTGCCATGTTGGAAACAAATCAACAACTTGTTCTTGTTCACGGCATGAAACCTTTGAGAACTTTTTCTTTGCAAAGATTTTCTTTTTCATTCTAAAAGGGCATTGGAAGGCCGTCCACATGCTTTTCTGGTGGGTAGTGAGCTTAATTTTCCAGGAATGAAAGTTTAGGGGAATTCTTATCTTGATTTTCCATAAAGTGGGAGAATTGTGGAGATAAGTTGAAATATGAGTCATAACATTTATTGAAAGAGCAGCAGAGACTTGGCAGATAGGAAGCAAAGCAAAGACTCTTGTCATGTCCAAGCAAGACAAGGACCAATGCAAAAGAAGGAAGGAAAAATGGGCCTTTTGCCTCGATCTTTGTAGCAGACACATGGCGTCAACCTTGAAGTGAAGTTTCTGGCAGACGTTACGCCTGCTCTGATGGGCTTTGGCAACAGCAAAACCCACGTGCAGAGCTCTGTCAGGTGCCGTGAGGGGATAGGGGCTCCATCTCTCGGTTAGACTCCAAACATAACGAATGATGAACAGTGAAGCTTGTGTGATTACAGGTTGGAAGTAGGGCACATCTACCTCTAGAAGAAGACAGACGCTGCGTAAGGAGAAGGTGCAGGGAGTTAGAAGTACAGTATGTAGCGGAAGAATTTCTGGACTATATGCTTCCTCAACAATCCCAGGCAGAAGCCACCACAAGGTCCTGTCTCGTGCTACCATGTTGGTGAGGTCAATTTCAGAAATCAGACCCCCAACCAAGGTTCATTTCTGCAAAAGGACAAAGCTGAACTTCACAAAAAGAGAAAGGCTTCAGGTCACAATAAATGGAGGCGTCCTGTTGGCTCAGCACAGTGGCTCAGTCCACCAGGAAATGTGGCGTCCAGCCTGGGGGGACAGAGGAGCGCATTGCGACTGGGGTGGGGGTGGGGGGTTAGACAAAGGTCAGCAAAGCCAAAGGGTTTCAAAGAGGCGGGTGTGGGGACTGTCCTGCTCAGCGTCCTGACCCGCCAGGCTGATGTCAGAGGGTTTATTCAGATCTGAGCTCCTTTGTCTCGGGGGATTGGGGTGATTGCTAAGAGACAATGCGCGACGCGACGGGAGGCTGGAGGCACGCGACGCCTGAACTGAATTTGGGCAGTTGCTGAGCAGATGGGGATCAGAGGGCCCAACAAAGGGGAAGCTGTTCCCAGCACATCCACAGGAAGGGGGCCCGGAGCCTGCCACTGTCAGGAGGGCTTCCGCCGGGGAGGCCCCTGAGACAAAGCACGCCTGAGGCTCTTGGGGCTTCGCCCATTTCACAGACAGGAGAGCAAGGCGGGGTGTGGAGGGTCAGGTCCAGGAGCTTCCCCTGCGGCTCATGTTCCCAGAGATTTGTGTCTTGTCCGTGTATGTGGGCTGCTGAGGTTCCTGGGCTCCCGGGATGCTGGCTTGGAAAGTGGCTTCCTGGTTAATCCAGCCTGACGCCCTCTTTTCAAGTGGAGGGAACGAGACCTATAAAAGTGAAGCACCTCCCCTGGACACTGTCAGTGTCTCCGTTTGCTTCCTCTAAAAGACAGGAGATGAGGCATGGAGTGCAAGCCGCACACCTAGGAGGTGACGCCAGGACTCAGTGGTCAGGGCCCGGAGAGGTGGGCGGGGCAGGGCAGCGCAGGCTGCCAGGGGGCCTCTGGGGGGGCTCTATGCTGCTGGTGTCCTGAGCTTCCCACCCAGGGGGTGAAGAAGCTGGGGAGGGAGGACCCGCCATCCCTGCAGCTCCCTGGGGGAAGGCCACTCCCAGAGGCATGGGGTTCCCAAGGCCAGAGAAAGCCCTGTGGCAGGTGCATGGAGCAGGGAGCCATGGCCTGCACAGAACGGGGAGTGACTTGGGTGGCCAGGCTCCTGCCACCCCTCTTAGCTGGTGGGGAGGCTGGCCTTTGTGAGTCCAGGCACCCATTTCCCTGGGTGCTCAGCAGCATGCACACCGTTGTTTTTCTTTGCTCTTTGGTGTGCGTACCTCCCTCCTTCCTGGGAGCACGTTAGCTGCTCGGGCTGTCCGCACAGTGGCTCCCCATGTAGCCGCTGCCCCGTCTCCCTGCCTCCCCTTTCACTGAGTTTATGGATGTGCGGGCAGTTAGCACCCACCCTCTGCCTGCACCCCTCCCGGGGTATGCTGCCTCTCTCCCTCCGTGATCTCCTGGCTGCCTCAAACAGGGAGTGCACGAGGTCCTGCCTCGAGGCCTTTGCCCTTGCACTTCCCTCTGCCTGGGGTGCTGTCCGCCTACTTTTCACTTGGCTCTGACACCTCGGTAGGTCTCCTCACATCTTGCCTTGTCTGTGAGGCCCTTCCCAGCCACTGCCTTCCATACAGGGCACAAGCCCTGACCTTCTTGGTCTTCCTTCCCTGTTCTGTTGTTCTCCATAGTCCCTGCTGCTCTGTGGCACACTGTGTCGTTTGTTTAATTTCACAACACGTGGCTGCCCGTCTGCGTGGCCTCTCTAGGAGGCGAGCTTGCTGAGGACCCAGTCTTCTGCATACAAACACTGGGAGACCTAGCATGCTGCCTCTAGAGTCAGAAGAGGATATAAATTCTGTGACATAGGGACCCTCGGGGGGTTTCTTGGTGAATCTGGGCCTTGACCTGGGTTCTTTTAAGGATGAAGAGATGTGTCATCAGGAAAAGGCAGAACCAGTTGTGCCTGACAGATGCTGAATCAGCCTGGGCTGTGACAGCTGTGAGCCCTGGGGCTACCCAGCAGGCAACTTTGGTCGGGCTGAGGGCCCGAGAAACTGATGGCACCAAGAGTACCAAGCGTGCGATTTGGGTGGTAGAGAGGGGGTGGGTAGAACGGAACAGACATGAGGAAATCAGAACCCAGCTCTTGATGACCACCAACCCTCTGAAGAGCTTTGGAAAACGAATTTGATTTCTCTGACCCTGGTTGGGGCAAAACCCCAGGCATTTCCCAAGAGGCTCTACCAACTTGCTAGGGCTGTTGGTCTTCGCGTGACCCTCCGAGGAAACTGGAGGACACATCCCAGCTCAGCCCCCTTCCAGGGGGAAGGATGGAGAGATTCATCTGCCAGAGCATTTCACACGTCTTGTAGCAAAGCCTCGTGTGATCACCTGATGTATTGAAGAGGTATCGTCACAGTCACACCTCACTCTGACGCCAGACTGTCTGGATTTGAATCCCAACCGAGCCACTGAACTTCAGGAAAGTCACTTGACCTCTCTGCACCTCGATTCTTCATCTGTGCAGTGGGGATGGTGGCAGTGCCTTCCTCTTAGCATCGTGGAGAGGGTGGAACGAGGTGTCTCAGGTGACCTCCTGCAGCCAAGGAGAAGCTCTTGGAATTGTGATGATGCGGTGGGTCACGCCCCACACGCACGCGAGTCCTCCTTCAGGATTCTTTGAGGGGCTGCTTTCCGAGGAAGGCGACTTAATACCAAGGGAAATTTCCAAGGGAAATGCCAAGGGTGCAGAAAAAAACCCCTCTGTCTAGTGGTTTATAATCCCAATTGCACTGGGAAAGGACGAGACGAGGAAATACTGAAAAATAACCGTGTAGGAGCATCTCAGCCCTTAGAAGAGGTGCTGCCGGGAAGGCTTCCTCTTCTGGGCTCGGCCAGCCACCGCCCGCTGGGTGCCCGATGTCTGTTTCGGAGCCAGGCCCGCCGTGAATCGCTCACCGCCCCGGCCGCCCGCCAGCACCGTCGTGCGGGGCAGCCAGCGCCTTTGGAGGCTGCCCGCGGAGAGCCTGCCAGGGTTCAGTGTGCTCGCACGCTCACTCCCTGGTTGCGAGAAGCAGTTTTTACATTTCTGCCACTTGCCTGACCTGCTGCGGCAAAGCAGCCCGCCAGGGAGGCTTGGCATCACTGCCTGGCACTGCTGCCCGTTCCTTCCTGGCATTGGACTGTGCCAGCAGGAACAGGGAAGGTGCCAGCATGCCACCGTGGCTATGCCAAGCAGCTCTCCCGTGGCAGCCTGCGGATGCTTGAACCTGCCCACTTGTCATGAAAGTGAATGCTGAAGATGCCAGAGGAATGTTTCCATGAGGCTGTCCTGACTCCAGATAGAGCTAGACATAGAGGTAGAGGGGTAGAAGCTGACAAACGTAGTGCTTTTCCGTCCGTCAGCCTGGATTCAAGCTTGGGAGCCATGACTTCCAGGCTGGATGACCTTGGGCAGTTTACCTAATCGTTCTAATTCTTAGTTTCTTGGTCTATAAGATGGGTCTGATTGTGTCTAGCCCATGGGGTTGTGAAGAGTAAAGGAGACAATGAGTAATAACAGTTTTTAGCACCTAGTATTTCATTAATGCTCGATGTTATTATTACTTACATATTATTGTTAATAATAGTCTCATGAGTGGTTGGCCTGCTAGGAGAGGTAGTATAAACCCATGCTTCTCAAACTTCAGTGTGCATAAGACTCAGCAGGAGAATTGGTCAAAACACAGATTTCTGGGCCCCACCCTCAGAGATTCGGATTCCACAGGTCTGTATTTTCTAACAAGGCCCCCAGGGCTGCTGCTCCAGGGACCACACTTTGAACAGCATTGGTGTGAACCACAGAACGCGGTCAGCATTCCTGTAACAGACAATTGGAAGTGTCGGAGGGGTGGATGCAGCGCGTTCCGTCTTAGCTCAGGCCACAGGCACCCCGTTGGATCACGTGACTTTTACCTGCCTGCAGTTCCCATTCCAGTCAGCTGCACAATTAATGCTTCACATTGTCCTAAGCTTTGATGAGACAGGAAGGCAGAAGCTTCTGCCTAGAAAAATTGACATGACCAGGAAATGCTTAGCGCTGGGAGGCTGATATCACTGCTGAATCTGAATGCTACTTACAAGTCAGAGCGGATTCCCATCACCAGGAAGTGTGGGTTCCCCTTCCCCGGGGGAGGCAGATGGAGCTGATGGAGGGGAACGTGCTCGTTGTCTGCCTTTCCTGCACAGTGCTTGTGCAGAGGGGAAAAGAAGGGTGCTTCAGAAATGCTCTCTAGGCAGTTCTGGGTTTTTTTCTTTTGTAGTTATGAGACCTGAAACTCAAATAACCATTGCGGTCAAAATAAGGGCTACACTGCCCTCGGCATCCTGTCAGTTTTCCCCTGACATCTTTGTATGTGGGGCCTTCACTCAGAGCTCAGGAGTTTGCTTCCTTCTTCATGGCCCCCTTCTTTTTTCTTTGGACACCAGAGGCACCTTCTCTCAAAAGTGCCTGGATTCCGGGAGTCCCTGAATGATGGTCTCCTGAAGACAAAATGCAGGACAGAGGGAGCAGTTGGATGTCCAGAAATCACAGTTTCTTTTTGGGGAATTTCTTTCCACTTTTTTCTAATTGCCTGTGATGAGGAAACCCCACTTCACAGTCTGAAACCCTAGCTACTATTCTCTTTCAATCACCGTCAATAATTCTGTACATAGCCTACAGTAATAGTGAACACTTTGGGAGTGCTTTGTCACGATCAGGCAAACGCTGTCTTGCGTGCTTTCCTGTGGGGTGTGATTTAGTTCTTGCCACAAGCTGAATGAGATTTGAATTGTTGTCCCTAGTTTACAGATGAAGAATTGGAGATACAGAGAGGCAAAGGACCTTGTTCAAGGTTGTAGGGCGAGGACACAGCAGATAGGATTCAAATCTGACATTAACAATTTTTTATTAAACCTTTATTTATTTTGAGAGAGAGAAAAAGCACGCAAGCACGCACATGAGCAGGGGAGGGGCAGAAAGAGAGGGAGACACAGAATTGGAAGCAGGCTCCAGGCTCCAAGCTGTCAGCACAGGCCCGACACGGGACTCAAACTCACAGTGAGATCATGACCTGAGCCGAAGTCAGACGCTTATCCGACAGAGCCACCCAGGTGTCTCAAATCTGACATGTTAAATTCACTTTTTACCATGATGCTTTATTCGTGTATCATCACAGCCACGTAAAATATATGCCAGGCAAAAATCCTAGAAGGAAATCTATCAACCATTTGACAATGATTTGTCTGGATGGCACAATGGTACAACTCTGCAGTTTTTCTTCTGCTCTGGTTTTCTAATTCTCCCAGTGGCCATGTATTATTACTTTTACAATAAAATATACTTTATTTATTATTAATTAAAAATCACTTAGCTCCGTCTTTTTTCTTCCTGGCTTAATGTCTAAAGTCACGCCAGGCAAATGATCTTGTGGTGTTCTGTGTAAAGCCCCTGACTCTGCAGGGGCTAGGCAGTTTGGTTAATCATTCTGTAGATTTACCTACATGAAGCCTCCCAAAGTGGCTGACTCCATTATCTGGGGGGAAGGACTCCTTGTAATCACGTGCTCTCCCGCTGGGCAGGGACCTGCTGTCGGGAGCCTGCGCCCTCTGAGCTGTTCCTCCAGTTGTTGAACTGAGCTTCGGCTGATCATCCAGATTCCTGTTAGGCCATCTTCATGAACCAACGCCTGCCACAGAGAGTTGGGTGGCCAGGGCTCATGCCCTTGGCCTCAAATCTCAGCGGTGTAATACAATAGGTATTTATTGTGTATTCAGCTAACAGTTTCATTCTGTTTTCTCCTTCCCCGTTTGGCAGGAGATCTGCCACCTGGTCATTCTGAGACCCCGCCTCTCCACCTTGTCTTGTGCCTTGCAGCCTCCCATAGGATCCTCTAAATCTGGTCGACAGGGGAGTTTCACCCATGGGAGATGTCTTTGGGCCAGATCTGGACTTGGTGCATGGCACATCTGCACATGTGTGTCATTGACCAGCCCTCAATCACATGGCCACCCTACCTGCAAGGGAGGCTGGGAAACGTAGGCCAGCTGTGTTTTGAGAAGGAAGTGGTAACGGGTCCCGGGGAGCACATAGCAGCCTTGGTCGCAGGCACATTCATTTGTTGAATGAATATTTTTGGAGGGTCAGGCCCATAGATGCTGTTTGTGTCCCATTTACTGTAGGCCTGAGGGAGTGTTGTCTTTTGCCTGTTCAATCAGAGCCTCGTTTGGAGAGTCTTACTCTAGACCTAGCAGAGGTCACCATGCCTGACTTCTGATCTTTCAGGGGAGTGCAAAAGGCGCTGTTGCCCCTAGAAATACCTTGGTTTCCATATTGGTCAGAATTCAGCCAGAAGAAGAGTGGCCACGATGGCTATTTTAATAGAGGCTGTCAGTCACAAGGCATTAGAAGACAGAAAAGACAGCAAGTGAAGCAGAGCTGCCCTCCCTCCCCCAGGAAGGGGGAGCACAGGAAGGGGCCAGGTTATCACAATGTACGGGTTTGGCCGTGATACCTTGCAGAGTGGGGACCCAGACCCCTGAGGGGGAAATGTGGCCTGCCTAGTGCTGGTGTCCCAGAGGGGCACCGTGAGGCTGCTTCTGGAATTGCAAAAAACCAAACCAAAACAAAAAACTGAAAACGAAACAGCTGGATTCTGGAACCAGCGGCAGCTTCTGAATGCAGGGCTGTTACTAAGGGGATGCTCGAGGGCACCAAGCAAGGGGAGGCTGCAGTCTCCTCAGCCTCCATCCCACTGTGTTCTCTGTGCCTCCCCCTGCTGGCAGAGCCCCTGCCCTGGGGAGCCTCTGGCAAAGCAGAAAGGCAGAGTGCGGAGGCCTGGCCTGGGCGTCCCTCAGCAGTGTATAGAAAGGGTACTTGCAGCTGAGACAGAACTTAGGGGCTATTGTTTCAAGTTTACATCACCTCTGTTTTGCTGCCGTGGTGCAACTGCAGTGGACTCTCAGGGGGTCCTGGAGGAAAACCTCTGTGGACGGCGTATCCGCTCACCTGCTGGACATCCGCTATGTTCACTGGCCACATGTTGTCGGGTGCCAGGCTCGTGCTGGGTTCCAGGCTGAGCTTGGATGAGGCCGTCCTTGCCCTTGGGGGGCGCTCCCCACACACGCAGGTGCACCCGCACGGGGTGAGGGAGAGGAGGGGCCGGAGGAGCACCTAGAGCCATCAGCCATCGGGCTTGAGAGCAGACAGCTTTGTGATTTGTGGCTGCCTCCGCTGCGGGGCTGTGTGGAAGCAACTGGAGCTTTCCTCACCGCAGAAGAGAGGAGGAGAAAGTGGCATTTCGCTGGTCCTTGGTCTGGCAGGGAGACCACCAGTTGTCCTGCTGCCTGAGTTTGCACTCCCAGGAGGCAGGGCGGGGGTGGGGTGGGGTGGGGGAGGGCACAGCCAGCGGAGGCGGACCTCGACGGAAGGGAGTGAGGAAAGTATAAAATAAACGAGGGCAGTCAATGCACGTTGGCCCCTCGGAGGCCTCGGCTTTCCTCCCCAGGTGCGTGGAGGAGGCCACTCCTTTTATTCACGTGGTTTTAGGCATTTGCCAGAAAGCACCCTTTGCTGTGCTTCTGTGTGGGGGGAGAGAGAGGGCTCTGTGGATCGGGACTGCAGAGTTTTCCTTCAGTGGGGCAAGTTTTCCACACTCGTGTCCTCATTCGGCACTAATTGAGCACCTGCTGTGTGTGAATGACAAAGAACAAGTCAGATCCCACCGCTTTGAGTCAGTGGACGGTGTATACAGCTCAGCCTCAGCCCGCCCTTCCCATCTAGGGGAGTCAGAGTCATCCAGACACCTCCTTTTTCATATAACAAGTGTCATGTTGCAGAGAAGGCCTGCCACTAGTTTTAGGACAAAGGGAAGCCACAGAACCTCTTCGCGCCTCTATTCTCTCATCTTTAAAATGGGGAGTCACATTAGAATAGCTCAGGATCCAATCAGTATTTTTAGGCTGTACTGGTGACCCATTTAACATAGCATTTCTGAGATAGTCTTGAGGTCATACAGTCTGGTTCATCTCACTAAAGACAAGTGCTAAGTATTTAACCGAATGTGATTTAATGTTTGAGGTTTTCTGTAGCTTTTTATGTGAGTCAGCAGTAAGGTCAAGTGTTGAGGAGGCAGCGGCTGTGGGGATGGAATGCTGGTGTATCTGTTAGCTTTTCTGTAACTTAGTGACTTATAGCCACATACACTTAACCTTGCCCATGGTCCTGTGGATGGATTGGGCAGATGCCACAGATCTGGCCTGGAGTGGCGCGGCCAGGACCGGAAGTTTTAGGATGGCCTCACTCCCGGGGCTGGGGTCTCAGACTGGACAGTCGTGTTGGCTGGGTCCCCTCCCGCTGTGGTCTCTCACCCTCCCGGAGGCCAGCCTGAGTGTGTTCATGCAGTGGTGAGAGGGCTGTGATGGTGTCCACGGTGGTGAGCTGGATGAAGGGAACGGCCAGACCACTGGGACCCAGGGAATCTGAGGGAAGACCAGATTTGAGTGTGATTTTGTTTCTCCGCATGTTGGGGTGCTGATGGGTTCACCCCACTACCATCTAACAGATGACTCAAAGTCATTCAACCAATATTTCCTGAGCTCCATCTCTTGCCAGATCGGCAGACCCCCTGGGGCTGAGGCCAGGGTGGGGGCAATGATGTCGTTCGTAGAAAGAGGCTTCTTGACCAGGAGATGACGCATGCAGAGACAAAGGGGAGGTTTGAGACTCGGCTGATGGAGATGCACACGTGTGCACGTGCACATGTGCCACCCGCACGCGCGCCCATGCATAGATGCACGCCGGGCCCTCGCACACACCCCGTGCACACACACACCCCGTGCACGTGTGCCATATGCACGCACGTACGTGATCTTCCAGACCACCTGGGAGGCCTTCCAGACAGCCTGGGAGGCCTTCCAGAAGCCCAGCCTGGGGCATCTGTGAATTGCCAAATGGAAAGCAGGCTGAGGAGAGTGGAGCCGGGAGAGGCTGGCAGTGGCCCCAGGGGTTGCTTCTCCCACCTTTAAGGTGAAGGCAGATTCGAGATAGCACGAGCTCAGTCTACATGACGCCTCCTGAGGTACATTTCTGTACATCACTACTTGTCCCAATTTAAAAAAAAAAAAAACAGGGTTGACACATGTCTGTTTAAATTAGCTTTTCCATCTCTATGGACTCTTTTAGGGGAAACAAGTCTTCATACTATTAAGAAGCAAGTGGTTTCTGTCCTTCTCTGCCTGGCTTACTTCACTCAGCATGACACCCTCAAGGTCCATCCACTTTCCTACAAAGGGCCATATGTCATTCCCTCTCATTGCCATGTAGTACTGCATCGTGAATATATACCACATCGTCTTGATCCATTCGTCAGGTGATGGACATTTAGGCTCCTTCCATGTTTTGGCTATGGTTGACATTGCTGCTATGAACATTGGGGTACATGTGCTCCTATGCATCAGCATTTCTGTCTCTCTTGGGTAAATCCGGTCTAGCAGGAAAACAAGAGAGACCTAATGGAGAACCAGGGGGAGCGGAGGAGGGACAGAGAGTTGGGGAGAGAGAGGGATGCAAAACTTGAGAGAGACTATTGAATGCTGAGAATGAACTGAGGGTTGAAGGGGGAGGGGGGAAAAGAGGTGGTGGTGATGGTGGAGGGCACTTAAGGGGAAGAGCACTGGGTGTTGTATGGAAAACAATTTGACAATAAAATATTATGGAAAAAAAAAAAAAGCAAGTGGTGAGGCTGGAAGAAGGATATTTTAAAAAGTTGCCAGAAGGTCAGGCCCCTCATTAACAACAACAACAAAAAGCCAGGCTCTATATTAGCATCAGAAAAGCAACCCACTTCGGAGCCTGCTTTCCTTGGGGAATGCCCAGCAGCCAGTCCCAGTTGCATTGGTGGCCAGTCGCATTGGTGGCTCAGGACACCAGGCCCGGGAGCTGTCCCTGCCACCCCTAGAGGCTGGGTTTCTCCTTTGCAGTCGCCCCCTGGGCCACAGCACCACTGCCCCAGGCGGCAAGAACTCGGACCTCAGCCCACTGGGTGATCAAGAGAGACACACTGTCCGCTGCCCCTCGTGACCAGCTCAGGGCTTTCCTCTTGATTATGTTGCAAGGTTTTCGGCTGACAGGAGTGTCCGCTTCCATCTCAGCACCCAAGGGCCCTGCAGCCAGCTGGGTACTGCACTGGGTGGGCGAGCACGTGCGCCAGGCCAGCCCCGTCCTGTCTGGCCAAGTGAGGGGGTGGGGGGTGCTGCTGCCAGGGTCCCTCACAGGAATGGCCTCACTGATTCTCTGGGAGGAAGGTCTGCAGGCTTTTCTCAGAGGTGGAGGGACAGTTGGTGTTCGCACCAGGGGGACCAGCTCAGAGGGAGAGGGGGCAGGAGGGATGGAGAGAGAGAGTCTGCAAAACCCTTACACGGCCAATATGTTGGCTTCATTCTATATTCCTGACTCTTCTTAGGGCTTGAATGTGCCACATCTTCAGTCTGGAGGAGGGGGGACCTGAACAAGGCCCCCGGAGTCTGGAAGGGGTGTCTAATGGAGGCCACGAAGGATTTGGAAGAGATTGGATTCTTCTGTTACTAATGGCAAACTCAAGTTCTGATGCCAGGCATTGGAGCTACACACAGAGCTATGAATTTTCTTACGAGGGTAAAAATAGATGCTAAGAAGGTGTGGAGGTGCTTTCTTGCCACCCCAAGCACCTCAAGACTGTGAACCATTTTTCCTAGGTCTCTCACCATCTCCCGTGTGCATTTGTGCACATGCGTGCACGTATACACTCACAACCCAGCCAGCTCGCTCTGTGAGGGAGAACGGATTTCACCTCACAGGACATTCCAAGCTTGTTCCTGACCACACACTTAACTCTTCCTTTGTAAACATTATAAACCCTCCTTTTTTTAAAAAAAAAATAATGCTTATTTAATTTTGAGAGCGAGAACGAGAGAGAGAGACACAGAGCACGAGTGGTGGAGGGACAGAGAGAGAGGGAGACAGAATCTGAAGCAGGCTTCAGGCTCTAGCTGTCAGTATAGAGCCTGATGCGGGGCTCAAACCCATGTACTGCGAGATTATGACCTGAGCCGAAGTCCTTCCTTGGAGTTGCATCACATGTAAGGGTCCCAGGGAGATGAATGTTTTATTGTTTGGGTGCTTGTCAAGATTCAGGTTAAAGATCAGGCTGGTAGATGCTTGGGCTGGCCTTTGGTGGCTCCTCAGTATGGCAGCAGTGAGCAGTCAAAGGCAGGAGGTGGCCCAGGGCACCTGGCTTTTGCTGTCGCTTGGCCACAGAGTGGACATTGGGCACCCATGCCTGGAGCTCATCTGCTCCAGAAAGAGCCAGGTGGGTGCAGCCTAGAGGGACAGAGGTGGCTTGGTTGGATGCCCACGGGGCTCCCCTCTGCGCCAGCTCCAACCCCAACACCCTGAAGATCTGGAGCTCAGCAAGGAGAGGTCGCACAGGCCGCCACCGGTGATCCGGCCCATGGATCACTGCACCAACCCCCTAATGGTCTTCCAGCTTCTGTCTTTGCCCGCCCCTAGCCCATTTGCAGATGCTGGAGGAGTCCTTTGCAAAGAGGTCAAGTCATGTTCCTCCTCTGCTCAAAGCCGTCCAGAGGTCACCTGTCTCACCCAGGGCAAAAGCCAAGGCCCCGTGGGATCTGCCCCCCCCCCCACCACCACTTTCTCCCTACCCCAGCCCTGTGGCTCCGCTGGCCCAGAACTCGCCAAGCACTTCCGAGGCCGGCTTTGTGCTGCTCGTGTGCCCGGAGCACTAGGCTGCTAGACCTCTGAATGGCTCCCGCTGTGTCGCCTTCACAGTTCACCTTCCTCGTGGGGCCTTCCTGTCCCGACCACGCTGTGGGTTCTCTGATTTCCCTTCCTCTCTTCATTTTGCCCTGTAGCTTTTATCACCATCTAACAAACGATGTATCTCATGTCTGCGTGTTATTATCTGCCTCCCGGACTAGAATGTAAGCTCTGTGAGGACAGAGATTTTTATTTATCTTATTCAGTACTGTACCAGCAAGGTGCACCGTATCAGTGCTTGGCACACAGTAGGAGCTCAGGAAATATTCATAGGAAGAACACATCCACACCAGAGAATGCATTCTGGGAAGGCATTCAAATTGTCACCCAAACCCTGGTGCTTCTACTGAGCTACGGAAGCCAGACTCTTTCTCAGCATGACGACTAGCACAGGCTGGGTGGCATGTCTCTAGGAGACTGTCCCCTTCCCCAGCAGCCTCGGTTTCAACCGTTGCTCCTAGGAATGGCCAGAGCTGTCTGGTCCACTCTTCTTCCCACAAACGCATGTCTTGGAACAAAGAGGGTGGCCTGTTTCCATGGCATCAATTAGAAGCCCTTGGGCTGGTGATAAGGGGCCTTCCCCCAGGATGGTGCCTGGATTCATAGCTTCACGATGGTGGGAGGGGTGGGAGGGGGCTCCACTGATGGAACCGTCCCTTTCCTGGCGGCGCACAGCAGATACACAAATGCAGGTGATCCCGTGGAGCAAGGTCGCCTCTCAGCGCGCCTCCCTGGTGCGTAGACATCCCTCCCTTCCCTGCACGGCTCACAGATGTCCCTGGCAGTAGCCTGGGCCTAACGCACTGCAGCTGTGGGCGGAAGAGACCCTTATAACACTGCAGTCCTGCAACATGGGGTGCTCCAAACAGATGCTAGCCCAGATCATATGGCATTTTCTGTAATAATATCTGCTATTTATAGAGTAGCTGCTGTGTTCCAGGTGTTTTACACATATCATTAATCTTTACAAGAATCCTCCCAGGAAGGCGTGATTATTCCTCTTTAAAGAGGAAACTGAGGCTCAGAGAGGTTACATGACTGCTCCAAAGGCTGATTAGGAGAATAAGTAGTAGAAATGGATCTCTGCCAAGGTCTACCTCCAAACACCATGCACGACACTACCTCCATGACTTCCTAGTATGGTAATGCAAGTTGTGCACTGCACAACTCCAAAGGCATTGTGAATGATGCCCGCCCTCCCCGGAGTGCAGTCTGCACCGTCACCTTATCTGCTGGGAGTAGTACTTGGCTTGGGAGACCAGTTCTGTCAGGATGCATCCTCCCTCAAGGAATAGAAGAACAGAGCTCCTAGGGGGGATTAAACAAAATGGAGTTTTCGTTTTCTCAGAGCCAAACATCGTGCGGAGGTAGGTGGCTGCAGAGATTGGTGTCATAACTCAGCAGTGCTGGGTTTAGTGTCTCCCAAGTTCTCTTGGCCTATTCTTCATGGTCATAGGACGGCTGCGTAGCTCAAAGCATCACGCCTGTGTTCTAAGGAGAAGGAAGTTTGCTGGGGGTGGGGGGCGTTGGTCCCATCCCTTTCCTTTTTACCATGAAAACTAAACTTGCCCAGACCTCCATCTCTACCTCCCAGAAGATTTCTGCTCATGAATCATCCGCCAGAGTTATGTCCCAGGACTGCCCCTAGGCATGGACTGGGAAAGACCATATTTTAAATTTCAGGGCTTTGAAATGGAAGCCTGCAAGAGAGAGGGTTGTTGGGATTTTCTGGCCAGAAGCATTTCTAGCAGACTCTGTGGCCACTTTATTAACCATGCCAAGCCAATAGGACTTATTTGTCTTCCTGGCCCCAAACCCGTAAGAGGAATCAGAAGGTAGGAGAATGATCTGATATGGTTTGTGACTCCCTGAAACACGAGATCCTTTGTACAAAAAGTGTTATCATCTGGGAGCTGGTGAGAAATGTCGAATCTCAGGCTCCCCTGTGGACCTACTGGATCAGAATCTGCATGTTAGCACAATCCCCACCTGACCTGTGTGTACGTTACTGTTTGAGAAGCAGCGTTTCTAGAATGTAGACGGAGAAATAAGACTTCCTCCCTGATGTCCACCAAACCTCTCCCAGCCGTCAGCTCCAGGATGACCAGTTCACTCAGTTTTGCCCAGGACTGGCAAGATTTTGTCCTGACTTCAGCCCTGACCATCCCCGGTCCTGGGCAAACCGCCCCGTCAGCTCTTCTCTGTGGGGTCCTGCTGTCCCTCTGCCTCTGCTAAGTCCCTGCCTATAACGAGAAGTTGGGGAGCCTAGAGAGCTCCCTCA
This sequence comes from Suricata suricatta, assembly GCF_006229205.1. Classification (NCBI taxonomy): domain Eukaryota; kingdom Metazoa; phylum Chordata; class Mammalia; order Carnivora; family Herpestidae; genus Suricata; species Suricata suricatta. Next base: position 12,844,965 of record NC_043717.1, read on the forward strand.
GAGAAGTCAGGCAAGAGAGACAGAAGGCCTTTCCTTTGGGATATGGGGCTGAACACGGCCGGAGCCGGGACTTCTCGGCATGGGGATATGGAAGGGCACTGCGCTCGTGCAAGATGTGCGGCCAGCCGGCAAGAAGATGGCTAAGAGCCCTGGGGCTTGTTGTCCGGCTGGTTCCGAGGTCTCATTGCTGGGCTTAATAGCACATTGAAAGCCCCCGTGAAGGGACTTGGGATTAAGAACCTGGTAACACAGTAGATGAACTCTTTCCTCACATCTTTCTTCCGCCCCTTCATGTTTCTTTCTTTCTTCTGCCAAAAAACCAAGAGAGAAATGCCCAAATCCCACTCAGGAAGCGCTTGTCATGAACAGCATTGGTGACTCAGAGTTATTTTTCAGTCCTGCCAGCCAAGAGCAACAGGAATGAGCTGGAGTGATCTGATTTATTAGTGGGGAAAAAAAAACCAACTTTCCCTGACCTTGAACCTCCTCTGAGTCCTCCCCTTTCTGCCTCCCAGACTCCTTTTTCATGCCCTGAGCAGCCCATGTGGCTGCCTGAAAGGCCCCATCTGGGGGACCCAAGGGACGATTGATTTCTCAGGCCTCATGTTCCATTAACAAATATGTGCTCCGGGCCCACTGGGGCAGGAGAGAGAAGACAGAGCCTGGCTACCGAAGCCTGGGATTCTGGGAACCCCTCCTCATGTAACCCAGTGCAGCGCGTGACAAATTCTGTACCCTACCTCTAGGAGGGGACAAGAAATCCAAGAGCAGATGGGGCAGCTTGAGAACTTGAATTTGGTCCTTTAGTTTGGCTGTTCTGATTGTGAGCCCGGTGGCTCCTGGGAGCTTTGTGGACCTCTCCCACACTGCCGAGGAAAGATCGTGCTTTCCCAGGGCCTTAGGTCAGCTTGCTGCAGCCCAGCGTGTCCACATGAGTCTCTCTCACCACCGTGCTATCATGTGAGAGATGTTTTGGATTTAGGGAAATGGTAGATCCAAGAACCTTGCCGTGGAACTTGCTGGACTGCTTTGGACCTCTCGGCCATCTAGAAGGACAGCTGTGAGGTATTGGTATAGTTCCTTCCTTAGTCCAGGCTTCCGTTACTGAGTTTCTCTGATGCCTTGTCTTGGAATACTGTGTCAAGAACTTGTAGATGTTGTGTGCTCCCAGACAAGGGCCAGAGTTGTAGAGAAACACAAGTCATGACAGTGGGCATGGGCGACGAGGTGAGTGGAAGATGACACGCTAGGTCCCATTTACCACCAGCGGGCAGGCAAGGGCAGCGCCTTCCCAGGCTCCTCCCAGGACCGTGGACGCTCCTTGTCTTGGGGGGGGTGAGGAACTACCGTGCGGTGGGCGCAGCGGGACCGTTCTGGTGGGAGCCGTTGCTCGGTGACAGTGGGAGAGCGGGGCAGTCTGTTATCGGGACCAGATGACTCTTCGTTGTGTTTGTCTCCGAGAATTTGAAGACTGAGTGAAGACCCCTGTTTCCATTTGCAGTACTGTAAGGAACAGCTCTTTTTAAAGGGTCAGTGGCCATGTTTACAACTTTAGTGACCGTCAGTCCTGGTCTGGTCAGAAGACCCTTCCTCTCAAGACATTCAGTGTGTTGACGCTGCGGGGGGCCACATGGGGGCTGTTTGGGTGGTGGGAGCTCCGGCAGTGGACTGTTAGCTTCGAGACCTTGGCTTGGATTTGTTCCGCATTTAGTTCATCTGTCCTCTCACTGGACAGCAGTGACCAATTTGAGCTCGAAGGCCATGGGTCTCCCTCGTGTGTTCCTGACTGCCTAAGCAAGGCTTCTCATGTTGGAGCACACATAGAATCACCTGGAAAGCTTGGCAGTGCCCGGATGGCCAGGCCCCACCCTCAAAGATTTAGATTCAGTGGGTGTGGAGTGGGGCCTGATAATTGACATTTCTGACAGGCTCCCAGGTGATGCCAATCTGCTGGTCCAGGGGCCACACTTTGGCAGTGGTCCAAAAGAGGCGCCAAGCACTGTGGTTCCCAGTAGCTCCTGCTAAGCACAGACTGAATATGTCAGGAGAAGGAGGCAGTGTGCCATCCACCTTTCCTTTTGAGCCTAGCTCTTAAGTTCCCCTCTTCCCCCCCCACCCCGACGCCATCTTTGAGTCTGAAGCAGGACTCCCATGTGCTGGACTATTAGCATGGCGGCCCCCGACACCCCTTCTTCCATACGCCCCTCAGGGAACCTTGGGGGTCCAGAGCTCCTGCTGGCGCTGCGGTAGCAGGCAGCTTGCATCTGGAGTTACGCCCTTCAGGGGTCTCTGGAGGAGCAGGAACAAACCAGAGGAGAAAATTACATTTGAAATAATTTATTTTCACATGCAGGGGAGAAATCACATTTGGTCGAGATTCGTGTAAAGAAAACAGAGATTAGATTTTTAAAAATGTGTTGCTGGCAAGAGAGAAGAGCAGACGGGTTTGGATGAAATACACATTCTGTTGAACCTGGCCTTCAGTCCCAGACTGCATTTTAAGGGGTTTTGAAGTAGGCTATGGAGGAGAATCAAGCCTGGATTTTCTTTTCTTTTCTTTTTTTTCTTTTGAAATCCTGTCTACGTTGGGACGAGAAGTGACAAAAACATCTGGACTGCAGGGAAGGTTTTTCCTAGATCTTTGAGTTTTTTCAGTCTGGTCTGTAGGAGACTGGTTTAGAAGTCCCATCTGAGAAAAGGGAGGGTATTCTTTTGGGATTCATGGACAAAGGCTCTAGATCCGCCTTGGGAAGGCAGTGAAGACAGGCTGGAGTCAGAGGTCCCCATGCAGAGTGGAGGCCACACCTCAAAGGCTTCCTCTGTCATCCCTCAGTGTGGAGGAGGGTCAATGTCAGGTTTAAACCTATCACAAGGATGATTAGAGAAACAACAGCAAGAGCTACTGTTTATTGGCTCCTCACCATGCACCTGGTTGTATGCACATCATATTAAATCTTCACTTGGCTCTATAAAGTGGGGATTGTCAAATGTCTTCATTTCACAGCGGAAGAAAATGGAGAGAAGTAGTTTTCCCAAAGACACACAGCTGTGTGACTCAAATAGCAGGGCCAGGCATAACTGTAGATGTGACTACCCTCAGTAGCATTATCATTATAAATAAACAGCTGTAGTAGTGTGTATGAAAATTTATTAGGTTGAATCACATAAAAGAGCTATTTTTGTAAGTAAAAAAAAAATGGCTGAATATTGGCAGTTTCATACGGTTTAACCAAATAAAAATACATTCCAGAGTATGGTTTGAGAAACAGGTTATTTCTGAGGAGGAAGGAGGGGAATGTAATCAGGGTAGAATATAAGAGGGGCTTTAAATGTGTTTGTAATTTTTTTCTTAAGCTTCATGGTCAGTGTTTTAGTTATCTACCGCTGCATAATAAATCACCCTAGTGATTTGTTAAAACAGTACCCGCTGATGATCTCAGTCTCTCTGATCCAGGAATCTGGGCGCAGCTTCCTGGGTCTCCTGTTCAGGAACTCTCTGTGATGCACAAAGTGTTGGCTGGGGATGCTGTCATCTCGAGGGTCACCTGGGCGTGGATTTACTTCCAGGCTCACTTGTGTGGCTGTTGGCAGGATTTGGACTTTCATGGACTGTTGGACCTAGGGCCTCAATCCCTCACTGGTGTTGCCCAAATGCCACCCACAGTTCCTTGCTATATGGCCCACTCAGTAAGGCAGCTTACAACATGGCAGTCAACATTTATCAGACTCTGAGAGACAAAGAAGGGGGTGGGGTCACAGTCTTTTATAAACTGTGTATAAAAGTGACATCCCATCATTTTTGCTGTAGTCTGTTCATTAGAAAGCAGTCACTAGGTCCAGCTCACACTCAGGGAGAGGGTTACCCAAAGATGTAAGTACTAGACGGTGAGGACCAATGGGGACATCTTATAGGTCCGCCTAACACAATATGTCTGAAATATTTTATAGTAAGTTTTAAAAAGAAGAGTATATTTACAGATAAAATGTAACTGATTGCTGGCATTATATGCTCTCTGATCCTCGGTGGTAGCCACATATTCGGCTGCCGCTAAATCTTACCTCAGGCTTCCTACCCTCCTCTGATTCTCTCCATCTAATTCACCCTCATCGTAATCAACAACACAATCAATTAAGGATGTTTTTCATGTTACTAGATTTAGAGAGATGTCAGTGTCATACCCAAGACGATTTTCATTTCTTCAACTAGACCTTTGCTAAATGGGTGATAAATAACAGTACATTTCAGAAGTTTGTCCCCTGACATTCTCAGTTGGCCAGAGTGCTGGGATGTGCATGAGTTTTGCAGCCAGAGTCCTGACCCCTGCTCTATCCACTTTCCAACTGTGTGAATTTGGGAAAGTTACTTACACCCCCTGAATGTTTGTTTGTCTTCTCTTCTGATGAATGAGAAGAACCATACCCATCTCAAAGATTCCTGGAGGATTAAGTACATGAGAAATAAGTTGAAGGGCAGTGCCCAGCACGCAGTAGGGACTTGACAAAGTGAGGAAAGGCTCTTCCAGATCTCTTACCTACTGAAGATGTTATTTATTACTTCATGAGTGGGCTGGGCAAACTGTGTTTCAGAAGGAGACAAGTTTGGGATGCCCCAAAAAGACACTGTTCATCATACTTTCTCATTTGATCCCAAGATGATTTTCTTCGAAGTTTGTTTCATTGATTCATTTGTTCATTTCTGTACTCATTCATTCAACAAACAGTATTTTTTAAAGAAAATCAAGACCAATCTTCTTCAAAACTCTAATGCCTTTTGATTTCCTGGGGGGAAGGGAAAGGGGATCTGAGCTACTTGTGAGCTGGCACTCATGTTAGTTTAGCAAAAGCATCAGAGGCGGCTCCAATCTACCGCCTCTTGCTATGACTTCCTGGGAGGGCTGTCCCAGCAAGTGAGGACGCTGCAGTGAGGGCTGGCCTTGGGGAGTTTTACATAGCCCAGGAGAGGAGCTGATGGCCTGAAGGAAATGCAGGGCCATGGGGGATAAGTCCACGTAGACTCTTCTCTGTTTGACTTACTCAGGGGGGCTTGGTGGACTTTCATGTTGATTTGTACTGGTGACTGGTGGATCACAGGCCAGCCATGGGGAAGGGAGCTTCAGGATTGGGTTTGCTAGGCTCTCCTGTATTTGAAAGTGTCATTTTCCTACTTTGGACTTGCAGTGAGGTTAAAAGAAATCTTCGAGTTCAGAATCAGGGAAAAGCTCCCCACATCATGCTGCCCTTGGGAAACCCTGGGGTTCTCTCAGTTCAGCAACCCATGCAAGGAAGACCATGCAACAGGTACGTCTCAAATCATCCTGCTCTTACATAATGGGCAGCCTCATGATATCAGGGTGACATAAATATTCTAACTTGCCAGCTTCAACTCCAGCACAGAGGTCAGCACTGTGTAGGCATAGAAACACACTTCAAGCAGCCTTCGGCTTGCAAACAGACTCCACTGGTCTGAGCATAAAGATTTGGGAGGGCTGAATGCTCCCTTATTTTCTCTCTCTCTGGAACAAAGCCTCCTATTGTCTTTCAGGTGATCACATTTTTTTTAACCATTCAAATATAAGTTGGTCCTTAACCAGTGAATTCAGTGGTAGAGGCCCACTCTGCTGCCTCAGCCTGGCTGAAGGAGACTGGGGGCAGCACAAGGTAACAGTGGCCTTGAAACGATGGTGGCCTTCAACGTCCTGAGAACAGTCTCCCAAACTGCTCATCTGAGGAGAATGTCACCCACCCCCACGCCTGTCCACCAGTCCTGCTCAAGAGCTATCCCATGTCTTTACAAATAGCTCACTCTCTCAGTAAAGGACCTGAAGCAAAGGGATAGCCAGTGAGGCCTGGTTGATAGAGAAAGCCCTAGGCATCTCTCTGCCTTGCCAAGTTGGCCCTTGAAGGCATGAGGTCAGTGAGCCTTGTCTTGCTCTAAAGTCCCTTGAATTTCTCATTGACACCAGATTCCTTGGCTGAATTGATGTCGCTGCTGTGTGGTTGTGAGAAACATTATCTGTGGTGATGGAACAGACGAAAATGGAAACAGTTTCTTAATCCCAACCCCCATGGGCCTCTTAAACGTGCCAGATCATCCACTCAGGAGGGGTGCAGAGGTGCTGTGTCCACTCCGGTGTCTGGGAAGGGAAGGAAGGCTCACACAAGTCTCAGGAGTGTATTGAGATACAAAGTGCCCCTTTGTGGGGCCTTGGAGAGACAGAGAGCAAGGTGAAGCCCTCTTTCCTGCATTCCCAGCTCTCAGGTTTTCCAGGAAGTGGGTAGAGTCACTTTGTGGTCTACACACGTGCAAGTATGCATGTGAGCATGTGCATACACCACACCATTTCCTCCCCCAACCCAACACACACACCTCATGCCTTCCCAAAGTATGGCTGAGCAGGGCTGGGTTCAGGATTGGACAGCTGCCCACTTCTTGGTGCCTACTTTTAGAAAATAATGACCCAGGCTTATGGGTGAAGTTTTAATGGTAAAAAAAAAAAAAAGGAGACACTGAAGCAGTCAGGGAAGAGACCCTTTCCCTAGGAACAGAAATCACAATGTTAATCTCCCAAAATGAAAATACTGAAAAGGTCTTAAAGGTTGTGAGAAAGAAGATTGGGGAATCAGGGGAACATTTGTCTCAGGACAATATGGGGGATCAAAATATGTATCTTGGTCAGGAACAGAATCCTAGCGCAGATGAACCAGAGTCTGAAATTTCTGGCTTTCATCTTTCCTGATATTTGTTCTCAATCTTTTCCTTATGTGCATGCGTATATGTGCATAATATAGAAAACTATTATTGCCCCCAAATGTAAGATTCTATAAATGGATTGTGGATGACTGCTTTAGTTTGGGTTCCCCAAAAGTAAACTCTGAGACGAGGGCTGAAATGCAGGTAGTTTATCTGAGAGGTGAAGGAAACACTGATGTAGAGTGGGAAAGTGAGATGGGGAAGGGAGTGAAGCTATGAAAAGGTTATTGAGTGAATCACCACTGTGAGCAGTTGGGGCTGATGCCCAAGGGAGACTTGGATTTAGTGGAGAACATTCAGTCAGAGTGCTCCCATCTGAGGGGTGAGGGAGCTGGGGTATTAATGTTCCAACTCCCGAGAGTCACTTGTTAAGAGACGCTCCTGGGGGTAATTCCCCAGCCTTTCTGGCCAAACCTGTGGATAGACTGGCCTTTCTCAGTTACAGTGGGGAGCCGGGCACAGAAATGCAGACAGAGGCCTTTGGAAGTCAGCTGCAGTGCCTCGCAGTAAGAGGTGCAAGAGCCATTCAGAGGGCACTGATGGGGGCTGCTGTAGTCTTATAGGGGTGTGCATAGATTGTTGGGGAGTTATGATCTCTATAGATATTTCTACCCTTTAATAAAATACAATAGAAAATTTGGAAACATAAAAACTTTTTTAAAGAAAGAGCTTTAAAAAAAAAAAACCCCAGAGGATAGTGGTGTGGGTTCCATGGTATATACATTGTCAAAATTAATCCTACTATATATTTAAAATCTCCATTTCCCTGTATGTAAATTATACCTGAATTTAAAAAGAAGCAGGTATGAAATTCCAGTTCTTAATACCTTTCAGTAGACTCCTAAGTCCATACGTATTTAGGGTATACTTGCCTGAATCCCTAAAGTTCTTTCTGGGTTGTGAACCAACAGTTGAAGCCTTTTCTCTAGAATTTCAGTCGAGAAATGTTGAAATCGGGTGTTGGCAAATTAGTGTATTGAATTCTGGGTCTTGATTCGCCAATAATAAAGCTGCTCCTTCAACTCCTTCTATGCCATGGTTTGTGCCCACACCACCCTCACTTAGGCTCTCCTTGTCACTGTGGCATACATTTTGCAAGGGCAATGGCTAGGAGTTCCACACGTGAGGCCACAGGTTGAACAGCTGCAGCGTGGAAGAAATTGTCAGAGAAAGGGTGTGATCTTATGAATTAGCCTCTTTGGTCAGACTGGTCGAGTCTGCCACAGCTGGGTAGGGAGATGAGGCTGAGGTGATGTTTCAGGGTGGGCATTGGGCCAGGTTCAATTTCAATGCCTGGAGCATCCTGAGCACTCAATAAATGTTCGATGGGCTGAGCAAATTGCTTCTAACTCACTGGTATTGCCTGGGACCATCCTCAGCTACAAATGGAAAGGGGCGGAGGTGAGAGAGGCACCAATAATATGGAGGCCATTGGACCATTCTGTTCTTTCTCATAGGACCTGGATCTGACGAGGTGGGCCTTTGCAGCCGAGGGCCTTTCTAATGACTTTTCAATTAATTGACTTGATGCTAGTGGGTAGAGTGCCAGAGGCTGAAAAAGATAAAAGGCATCGAAGAGGAAAAGCTTTGATGTCACTGCAATCCCGTTCAGATTCAGAAAGGGTTTTGGGGGAACTTTATATCTTAACCACAAAAACCTCACAGGGTTGATCAGTCACGCAAGAACATTTTTGTCATTCTCTGGGATTGGTGGGTAATGAGAGGTTGAATGGAAAGGCAAGAAGGAAGGATGGCATGCGGTTTTCGGGGGAGGCGAGTGTGTGTGATGGCGGGAGGGGCAGAAGAGGAAAGGCGTGTGCAGAGGGGCAGAGGGTGATGGTGGTTGTGTGGCTGTGAGTCACATTTTCAGGGCAGCGGGATGCTTATTGTACAAAGTTTGACGTAGATGTGTAATTTTTCAGCCTGTTGTGTTCTTCGAGACTCAATGTCTAAGTCTGTATTTGTTCCTAAAGCTAATCTAATCCAGGCATTTGAGCTGATACCACCTGGCCATTTAGACACACACACACACACACACACACACACACACACACACACACACATACACACACACCCCACCTTGGCCTCTTATTCATGCCAAATTTAAATAATCAGAAAACTCAAAGAAGTATGATAACACTTAGGCGTGTCCTGAGTAGAATTTTAGAAGTCGACAGAAGCCTAGAAAGCAATTGTATTATGTTCTGCTAAAGATGAGGAAATGGAGGCTCGTACTTGGGAACTGACCTGTCATCCATCTCGCCCAGGGGTTCTTAACTTCAGTACTAGTGACATTTAGGGCCCGGCAGTTCTTTGCTATAGTGGATTATCTTGGGATGTCTAGCAGCGTGCCTGGCCTCTAACCACTAGATGCCACTAGCACCTCCCCCTAGCTGTCACATTCAGAAAGCTCTCCAGATATTGCTAATGTCCCCTGAGGGGCAGAATCAGCCTAGGTTGAGCAGCACTGGCCTAGAGAAAAGCCTAGTGGGTCCTAGAATCCAACATTTACTGTAGTGCTCTGTGTAATTTGGGGGTTTCAAATGATGCCTCGTATGGCTTCAGAATCCTGTGATTGCACGGGAGGTGCGCGTGACGGAATTGACAGCATTCCGGCGCCCAGCCGGGACATCTGTCTCACCAGGGCATGCATTCCCTAATAGCTCTAAATCACATGGGGTTTTTCAGCATGTGCTAGCTTAGAGCACGTGAAATTGCCATTTTTTTTTTTTTTGGTGTGACCCAAATGGTCAAATATCAGCGGTTTTTATATGGTTCAACCTGTGCACACAGACTTTAGAACATACGCCCGGAACACCTGAAATTCCCTAGTTCTTGAATGCAGGAATGCTTGTTTAGTCCCATGACTTCTCTCAGTTGCATTTCTAAGGCGAGTCCAATGTTTTCCATGCAGAGCCTCATACCACAGACTAACCGCATTGCAAAATTCCCCTCCAGATTTCTCTCTCACCCTGTGGTAAATTAAATATGGCCACAGATTCTTTGCAGTGACTCCCATGAAGAGGCGGAGTCTGTTCTCCACCCTGCTGAATCTGGGCTGACCTCGTGACTTGCTTTGAGCCACAGAGTGTATGGAAGTGGTGGTGTTCAAGTTCCAGAGCCTAGACCTTTAAAAGGCCCTGGAGTTTCTGCCTTGGCCTTCTTGACCACTGTCCCGCGACTTCCCCAGAAGGCAGCTGGCATAGCTTACTGAAGGACGAGTGGCCATATGGAAGAGAGCCAGGGCACCCCACTAATGGCCAACACCACCAGTTAGTCCTGTAGATAGGGCCCTCTTGGACCTTCTTGTCCACTGATCTCCCAGCTAAACCCAGTCAAATGAATGAGGCCTGGTGAAAGTCATGGAAGAACCATCCAGCAGATCCTCATAATCGTGAGAAATAATCAATCATTGTTTGAAGCCAGTAAGAGTGGGGATGGCTTGTTATGCAGTGGTAGATAACTGATACCTGCCTATTGGCAGTTATGTGGTTTTTAACAGTCTCTTGGAGCATGACTTCAATAGTGAGCAGCAAAGCCACGCTCCCCTGGACTGCTGGCTTGGCTGGCATCCCTCACAGACCACGTGTCTCAGGCCCTCACGCCAGCCTCCCAGTGGGCACCAATCAGTCCCATTCTTCAAGAACCCTGCTGCCTTCTGTGTTTGGAAACCATGAGAAAGGGTCAAAAATGCATGAGTAAAAGGGGCCCCTGAGTGGCTCAGTTGGTTAAGCCTCCGACTTCAGCTCAGGTCATGATCTCATGGTCATGAGTTCGAGCCCAGAGCCTGGAGCCTGCTTCCAATTCTGTGCCTGCCTCTCTCTCTGCCCCTCCCCACTCATGCTCTGAATCTCTCTGTCTCAAAAATAAATAAAACATTAAAAAAATTTTTTAAAAAATACATGAGTAAAAACTGTAAAGGTCAAGTGTCTGCTCTACAGAATGATGACCTACATGGCACTTGTATGTAGTGGTGCCTCCTATGTCCCCCTCCTGCGTGCACACCGCATACAGATGTCACACGTGGACACCCGGTGTAACCATGCTCCGGTCACCTGTGACCCGTCTCGTGGGCAAGGTTATATGATTAAAAGTATCTTAAGCCTCCATTTCCCACTGTTAGAGTTTTGGAAGTGGGTATTTCAAACTGAGAATTTCCTCACAAATGGTGGGCAATAATTGACTTTCTACCTTAATGCTTTTATTAAGTATCTCTTTTGATCTATCCGGATGCTTTATGAAGCACATTCGTTATTAGCTAAGAAAAGCTGTAGTTAGCACTCATTATGATGATTCTTTGTGAGTTATTTCTTTAATGTTGCCCATGCCAGCCCTCACTGGACTTTATATACGTGAGAAGAGAGGTTCTGTCTTTGTCTTTGCTCCTGGCTTCCCTGACACATAGCACAGGGTTGGGGTCTGGTTGTTCCTCAGTACATCTGATGGGTGAATGAATGAATGAGTAAATGAATTATGAAAGCTCAGAGCTTGGGGGACAGCTTGGGATTCATTACCTTCTGTCTTGTGCTCTGCTTGATGGGTGAGGACACTGAGATTGAGAGATAATTAGCATTTTTTTTTTTATTATCCCAGGACTTTATTCCTTTAAAAAGCCTCTTGACACACCTGATTATCTGATCTGTCACAGCCTGTGATTATGGGAGAGGAAGAACCGAGGGTTCCTTCTTGGGCTCAATGGGATGCACTGTGACTATCCCTGACTTTGGGCTGGCCCCGTGCCATGGAGAGCAGGCTTCTGCCCACCCCGCTTGGCCCCGTGACTCACTGAAGGGCTGCCAGGCCCACCCAGACACTGAGCAGGCTCCAGATGTACCTCTCAGAGTGACATTATTATTACTGTTCATCGGCCTGTCAAGCCAAGCCCTTTTCTGTGCTCTAGAATGTGAAAGCAAAACGGCCTTTTCTGATAATGAAGCTAATAATAGGTCTCATCTTGATTCTACTTAACACTGAACTGAAGATTTGGCCTCTAGGGTGAGGCTTATAGTTAATTCATTTACTTTAAAAATAATTACAGAAGCCATAAGAGAAAGGTCCCAGTGCGGGCCAAGAGTGGTGTGATTCTCGGTGTTTCCAGTAACCAGTTGTGTGCTGGGTGCTTGAAAGAAAGGATCTGGGAGCTCCGTGCGAAGCCTTGGGCAGAAGGCGATGCTGGAGCAGAATCACTGTGCAGTCACTCGCGAGGAGCGGTGATGCCCATCCCCCTGCGCCCGCTCACTCCATTTTCTGTGATGACCTAAATGAGAAAGACAGTTGCTTTCCTTTCCCCTCCGCCTGGTCCCCCACGCAGACAACCAGGCTGTGTCCCTGACAGACTGCACCGGGGTCATGTGCTGTCTCATCTACTCAAGAGTGATCTGTGGCTTTGAAGGAAAAAATAAATAAACAAGCAAAGTCTACCCCTGCCCTTTGTCCAGGGGGAAATGGATGGGTTCCCCGGCCTCCACCTCTGCTCCGTGTCCCCGTGCCCCTGAGCCGAGGGAGAGACAGCCAGTGAAGAAAAGAATCTGTTCCCAGTTGTGTGTGTGCGCGTGCACAGTTGTGTTTGTGTGAGAGAGACAGAGATGAGTGGGGGCGGGGAGAGCAAGGAGAAAGAGAGGGAGAGGCAGGGAAAGAGAAGAGGGAAGAGGAAGAAAGAGGGAGGGAAATAGATGGCCAGGGTGAAAGGAACTAGCGTTAAACAAGACAGAGGAGCAATTCACATAGTTCCTCGTGTGAGCAGGGCTGGTGAAAGTATCTTTTCCCTCCCTAGTTCCCCCTCCGCTTCCTTCCAGATTGAGTTGTCAGTCCCCCTCCCCAGTCGTCCTGTCCAACCGTAACATACACTGAAGAAGCCCGACTCGTGGCTGGGCCCACCGGCCATAGCTGGCCCTATCCCAGTTCTCGCAGTTCCCGAGCAGCATCTGGGGGAGCTGTCCCACTGAGAACGCTGTCCCGGAGGCCTGCGCCTGCCCCGCAGGCCGCACAAGTAGTGATGCTAGCAGGATGGAGAACCCATTTCGTTTGCCATATGTATTATCACTATTTAGGGTACAAATTAGGTGAGATAATCTATAGCAAGCATATGGCACATAGTAAGTGATCAGGAAACATTAAGTTACTGGTATCTGACGTCACAGTAATAATAGCTGACAGTTTTCTTTTTGTAGTGCTGTCTATGCACCAAGCACTATTCTAAACAAATCTTAAAACCCCTCTGTGACGTAGGTGCCATTTCATCCCCTTGTAACAAATGGGGAACTGTGGCTATTCCATGCCACATGACATAGACACGAGGATCTCTTTTAAGGTGGCCTCCAGCGGTCATGAGAGGAGGCAGAAGAGAATTCACTAACATCCACCTCTCCTTTTCTCCATCTCCTGCATCACTGCCCAAGACCAGGCCATCACCTCCTGTCACCTGGACCGCAGCGACTGCCTCCTCTCTGGCTTCCCTGTGTCCATTCTGCATTCAGCCATCACAGTGATCCTTTAACCCAGAGCCAAAGGATGATGTGCCCCTTTTAGAACTCTTCATTCCCTTCCCATTGTGCGTGGAATGAAATCCAGGCCTCCAGGAAGGCCCTGCCTGACCTGGCAAGGCCTGCCCACCTCTCTGGCTTCGTGCTGGGCCACGCTCCCCCAGGCCCAGAACTCTTTGCCACACTGGCCTGTCACCAGTTTTAAATACACACAGTCTCGCTCTGACATGCTGTCCCATCCTCACTCTTTGCCCCCACTTCATCCTTCAGAACCCTACTCTTCAGAGTCCCCCAGCCCCGTTTTCCTGCATCCTACCGCTCTCTTTTTCCTCACTGAGCTGCTCACAGTTGACAGTGTTTTCATTTGTTGGACTGGCTCCTTGCTTTCTCCCCACTTCCCCCACTAAACTGGTAGGTCTGTAGCATAGTTGTCGCGTCTGTATTGTTTGCTGTTGTATCCTCGGCAATTAGCACGATCTGCCTAGCTCATGGAGTACGTGCAAAAAATATTCATGACCCACAAATGGCGGGCGCATCTGGAAGGTCTGAGGTGTGTACTTGGAGACATGACAGGCCATGGCTAGAGATCACCATGCCTCATCTTCCTGGCTGCCAAGTCTTATTTGTACACTGTCACCTGCCATCTTGTGCTCTAGACCTGGGCCTGTCTCATTCTGGACAGTTGTGCCCTCAGTGGAATTTCAATGAAAAGATGCCACAGATCCATTGCAAAGCAAGAAAAGATGGTGTCTGTTGCACCCAGTTCCCCTGGCCTTGTGGCAGGGTGCAGAACAAAAGGTAGAAAGATAGTAGATATTCAGTAGCTCCCTTACTCTCCGGAGTATCCAGGAAATACTATTCCCTAAATAGCATTTCTAGAATACCTAGCACCGTCCTCAGCCACCTAACATGGCTAGATCTAAGACCCACAACATACTTAATCATGTACATATTCACCCCCAAATAATTTAGTATTAGAGAATGTGAACTAATTCAGTATACATTCAAGAACTTAGCTTTGGGGGCACGTGGGTGGCTCAGTCAGTTAAGCGTCCGACTCTGGGTTTCAGTCCGGTCATGATCTCGTGGTTCGTGTGTTCGAGCCCCACACTGAGCTCTGCGCTGGGATTTCTCTCTCTCCCTCTCTCTCTGCCCCTCTTGTGCTCTCGCTCTCACTCTCAAAATAAATAAATAAACATTAAAAAAAAGAACCTCGCTCTATACCATTGAAGGTTAATATCTCCCTTATGTTATTAGAGACATTCTCTAATAAACGTCAAGAAATGGACAGATTTTGGTCTCTTTCCACCTTCCAGACATTCTTTGAATTTTTCTCAGAAAGACTGGTAAGGCAAATCTTTTTTTTTTTTCCTTCCACCTTTGTCCCAGCCAAAGGGTGAACTATGGGAAGATCTCATGGGTGGTGTTCCAAACAACTTTCCCTTGATTAAATAACCCTTCTCCCAAGGGCTACTTGTGTGGTTTAAATCACTTAAAAAACAAAACAAACAATCTGGCGCAAGAGAATCAGTTTGAAAAGAAACTGAAGGTTACCAACAGATTTGCCCTGCACAGCTGGAAAAGATGCCGAAAGCACAGGCTCCACACACCAAAGAGGATAAATAAATGTGTCACAAGTGCCATTAAGAAAACACATCTGCACACTGTCAGCCCTGAAGATAAACACAGGATTGTTTTCTCTTTCACAAGGAGCACTGACGAGGAGAGGCGACTTGATGGACCCCATCCAGGTCTGTTCAATTTGCATCATCTTAAGGTTGAGGGATGGGCACTTATCCAGCCTTGATGCGTTCCCAGAATCTCTCATCAGAAGGAAATCTTTAAAGAAAACAAATAGTATATTCATTCTCCCAGAGCACAGACAGCCGAGCAAACAAGGAAAGAAAGAAGAGGTTATCTGGTGGACCTCAACTGCCCAAGATTGGGGTTTTGAACCCAGCATCCTTCTCTGGTTTTCTTCTTTGTCCTGATTGCTCTGACGGAGGGAAGAGCCAATGGAACAGACATGGATATTCCCTATAGCTGCTGAGTGTGGCCACTGCCTCTTCCCTTAGCCCTAAACCCCCAACCTCCAGGGTCCGTCAGCTCCCCCAGTATCTCAAGAAGTAGCTTTGCAAGTTTTAAGAACCATAATGAGAATTCATGAAAGATAAACAGGAGCCGAGGGAGTCGTGATGGTCCCTTGAAATCTTCACGGACCTGAATCGAGAGAAGATTCAGATACACAAGAGGATGAAGAGGACTCTGGGAGATGCCAACAACAGGGAACCTCCACGCTCTGTATTCCTAGGGTTTGCTGGTAGTTTGCTATTTCAGTTTTAGGTGGAATCTTCTTTTTGATGAGGTCAAGTACTTCTTATATTAGGTGCCTAAATCCGAGAATATGATGAATATCTTAAAGCAGCTTGGATTCAACCATCTATATCTATATGCCCTTAGCCATTTAAATTTCAAAATTTAATCTAAAGTGAATTAAATATAATTCCAACCTCAATTTTTCATACTCCTAGAAAGCGGCCTCTCAAACGGCAGCACCTCAGAAATCATTCACATTTGACTTTGGAACGTGTTCTTGGTTTATTAGCTGACCTGTTGAAAGTTGGCTTGGCATACATACCGTAACGGAGTAGACGGAGCTGGAGTTAGAAGCCTGTCCACATTCTCTTCATTCCGTCTTCTGCTTTTTCCTCCGCCTTGTCTACTTCATGAACCTCTTTCCATTTCCTCGTCTCCACAAAGGGGTGGGAGTGGAGGGTGACGTTAGAGAATACTAAAGGACTCTTGTGATACTATAGCTCTTGTACCACTACCGTGTTGTTGAATCCTGATACAGCCTTCAGCCACTCCTTTAGCAACCGTGTTTCAGTGCCCATCAGGTGCTACCGTGCTAGTCGTGCAAGATAAAAAGATAAACGAGATACCATTCTTACCCTGGAAATGGTATCAAACATGTCTGTTAAACATGCGGCCAGCACTTCGTCAACGCTGTTACAGGACGTAGAAAGTTGACGTTATAACACCTGTACTGAATGATACTGTGGCTAATTATGCTCTTGAATGTTGCCAACATTCAGTATCTCATATTAAAGGCTTTTAGCATTTCCCTAAAATGCTAAAAGTTATTGTAAATGATCAAGGACGTGTATTCACCCAGCAACTCTAAAGAACGCTCTCAGATAGAGGCCCAGAGAGATTACGTACCTCTCCAAGGTTACTCATGGGTAAAGGTCGAACCTGGACTAGGATCCAGCCCTCCCGCTTCCCAGCATTGGGGTAGTTGATAGTTAAGAAAGTAGGCTTGGAGCCCAACTCCCTGGGTTCAAATTCCGGTTCTACCACTTACAGGCTGAGTGGCCTTGGGCAAGTTAACTTCTCTGTGTTTCAGTTTCTTCCTTTGTAGAACGGGACTGGAAGAGTAGCTAGTTTCACAGGGTGTGTGGATTACGTGAGTTCCTAATGTCGGAGAGCTCAGAGCATAAGGAGTATAGTTTCATATTTAACAAAAGCCGTTAGCAGCTAGAAGTGAGGCTGGGATGCTCTCTGACATACAGCAGAAAATCAATGGACATTATGTCATAATCAAAGCTGGTATTGTGGCCAGTTCTTAGATCTGTCTGTCCAAGATATTTCATGAGTACATTGTATTTCTGCCAAAAAAAGAAAACCCTGCTTACACCCGCACCTGGCACATACTAAGTGTTCCGTAGGTGTTAGCTGTTATCTCGCTGTACTGCTTTCGTTTACTGTAGTGCTGGAGAGGTGGTTTTTAAGAGCTTCATTGGAACTGGGAGATAATGCTCTCACCCCAGGCCCCACTCTGCGTGTGCGTGCATGTGCGCACGTGCGTGTGCATGCGCGTGCCAACAGACAAGAAGGTGTGAGCTAATGGCAAATCCAATAATTCACTCAGTAAATGATCTCAGCCAAAAGTTCTGTTGCAGGAAATCAAATTCAGATCTGTAAACCTGGTGAAATTCAAATTCCTTTTAAACATTTATTGCCATTTCCAGGCGCGAAACATTTCCCCTGATCAGATTGTTTTGGCCAGGAAACCTTGCATTTTAAACGCAAGTAAAAAGTGAAAAAATACATTTCAGTACATGACACAATTTACAGTTTGCCTCTCAGGAATGTGTGTCATGTTTTAGACTTGAGTAGGCTGATATTCTCCAAACATGCTAGTGCTTCATATTTATAGAGTGCTTTATTTTAGCGTGTTAACAATGAATGAGGAAAAGTGGAACATTCTGTAGGCATTTTCCCCCTATTTTATTTTTCATCTCGATGCTATTTTGATTTGGAAGCAGCCTCGTTTCTTTTCTTTCTCAAACACTACAGCATTCCATTCTCTTGCTCTTTTTCCCCAAAGGAAACACTTCAATTGCTTTTATTGATGAGGAGAGGAAAATCTAAACATCAGGCACCAGGCTAATGAGAGACAGGCTGACGTGACATCTAACAAAGAACAAAACCAATTACCCCTCTTCATGTAGGTATACCGGGTTCACGAGGAAATAGAGGAGAGAAGCTCGCGCACACTGGCTGTGGCCAAGCTGTCGTCCCTCGGTCCATGGGAGGTCACCTGTAGCTCACGCCTACAGCCCTTTACCACAGAGCAACCCCCGCAGCCCCTCCCCTCTCCTGAGGGCGTTTTCTGGGCTGCAGGGTTGTGCTCGATGCCCTTCCCCTCCCCCACACCACAGTTACCCCCAACCAAGGAGTGAGGAGATTTGGTGAAGCATAGCCTAGACTCCCCCTCCCCCTTAGTGGGACAGTCCTGAGATGTGCCCCACAGGCTCCCAGTGGGTCCCCGGCAGGCCCAGCTCCCATTGCCTACAGTAACTCGCGTTGGCTTCCTCTCTTCCTGGGTCTCACCATCCCCGTGCCCACTCTGCTGCACTTTCTAGAATCACCTCTTGCACCCAGATCATCCCTTCAGAAGCTGCTTTTGGGGGGAACCCAAGACAGGACAAGAACCTAAAAATATTTACCCGGCTCTTTTTCTTATGCCAGCCCTTCCCTGCTCTCTGAGTTCCAGAATTAAAGACGGGACTTCTGTTAAAAGATGGGCTGTACAATAGGGTCCCTTTTGCTGGAGTGTTGTTTATGCCGTACTCTAATCTGGGGTGTGAGATTCTCTTTAGGTTCTTTAAAAAATTTATTTTTAAATGTTTATTTATTTTATATATAGAGAGACAGTGTGAGCAGGGGAGGGCCAGAGAGAGAGAGAGGGAGACACAGAATCCGAAGCAGGCTTCAGGCTCTGAGCTGTCAGCACAGAGCCTGAGCCTGACATGGGGCTCGACCCTATAGACCGTGATATCATGACCTGAGCCGAAGTCTGACACTTAACCAAAGGAGCCACCCAGGTGTCCTTCTTTAGGTTCTTGAAGCTAAGAGTTTCTTGGGCTGCTAGTTTTCCTTAATCCATTGGGCAGATATTTATTGAGTACCTCTTATGTGCCATGTAGTCTGCTGAGTGCTGGCATTACATCAGTAAGTGAAGCAGACAGAATCCCACCCTCGCGGCGATGGCCGTCTAGTGGGAGGAGACAGCCCATAAGCGAACAAAGTATAGTACATAGCACATGCTGGAAAGTGGTAACCACTATGGACTACAGAAAGTAAGCTAAGCAAGGGACTTCGGTGGCAGGAGATGTGGGGGGCTGGTTGCAATTTTAACTCAGGTTCTCCTGTCACTTTTCTGTCTCCTGCAGAGGGAAGGCTGTGCTGCTTGAATCTGTGATGGGCTGCCCCCACAGTTAGCCCCCCTCTCCCTTCTCATTTTCCAAATCAGTCTCCAAGCAGAAGCTAATGCTGTTAATAGTCATTGAGGACAGGAAACAAACGTCTGTCTTCTCTCCAGATGAAGTTCTTTGCTCACATTGACTTTTTTTTTTTTTTTTACTTCTATCTGGAGCTTGGCTAACAGCGGACACCAAGAAGTAAATGTTCAATGAATGATGCATGCATGTCAGGACCTACCTCTCTGTTTGAAATCCAGTTGAACTTTAATGGCCAACCTTGCCATAGTCAGGATCGCTGGGGCAGGAAGGGCAGGGAGGAAACTGGAAGCATACCTAGTTCAAACTCCCCTGTAATTAAAAATGAAGCTTAATCATTAGTTTTCAGGGCATGAATGGCTCTCGTGCATGGTGGAGAAAGTTGAGTTTCACCTTCTCTTGCCTTCAGGGACCATGCTGGTATAATACTAGAGGTGGGGTGGTCTCCAGGATGTGGCTTTGGATGGGGCCACCAGGCAGAGAAGGGGCAACGTTAATGTCCCCACACAGTGGCATCAGTGGTCAATGACAAAGCTCAGGATACTTAGGACAGGGCTATTCCTGCTCCTCTTGCATGAAATGAGCGAAACTGTGGACGGAGGACTGGGCATTGCATGAAACTGAGCGAAAATGTGGGGAGGGAAGTGGGGAGCTGCGTTGGGGAAGGGATGGGCATTTGCACTGAAGGGTTCACGGGAGAGAGCCCTCCATCCTCGCTCAGATATGGGAGGGGAGGCTGGGAGCCAAAGGAGCTGCCTCAGAGTGTGTTCTGGGCACTGGGAGCACCAGTCAGGAAGTGAGATGAAGGAAGGGAGACCAGCCAAAGGCACGCATTAGAATCCTGTCGGGGGGTGCATAGGTGACTCAGTTAAGCGTCTGACTCTTGGTTTTAGCTCAGGTCATGATCTCATGATTCGTAGGTTCAAGCCTCACACTGGGCTCTGTGCTGACGGCACAGAGCCTGCTTGGGATTCTCTCTTTCTCTCTGCCCCTCCCCCACTCGAGTTGTCTCTGCTTCAAAATAAATAAACTTAAAAAAAAAAAAAAGAACCTTGTTGGACTTGGCTAATAGTTCCAACTAAGTACAAGGAGGCTGTCTGTGGCTGCTTTGTCGTCCTCTCCAGGATTTCTGTGGAATCGTGCAGGGGGAAAGGCAGGCCGATCTGGTCTTCAGAATTTATGGGTTAATTAGGAAATTGGGAATTCCTGCCTTCTCGGGTTGCCTCTCACCCCCCTCTCAGTGACTTGAGACTGATGAAGGCAAGATCCCCTGTGAACATTTGGGATGAAACACTTTGTCAGGAAAACAAGCAAATAAATTTGACAGCTGCTTGATATAGGACAGTCATTAAATTTTCAAGAATGTAGGTCTTCTATTATTTAGTGACGTTAATCTCTCTCCCAAAAAAAGAAAAAAGAAGGGTCTAGAACTGCAGAGTGAGGAGGCTGTGCTGTTTGCTCCGCCGCAAGTTGCCAAGGGCCCCACCTCCCACGCCCGGGGCTCCTGGGCTGGACCCGTCAGGCCAACGTAGTTTGCTCACATGCGTGGGTTTTCAGGGGCTGGTATTTAGGCCTCACTGTAATTCAGTTCCCTTGCTTGCCTCTTCTTTTCTCTTCCATTACCTGCTTTTGGGGCTGTTTCTCACCTTTCTGACCCACCATGGGGAAAATGAGGTAAAGAAATGAAACTCACATTGGCCATGTATTTTACTGCTAGGGGTGTTTCTGGGAAGAAGATTTGGTATGAGGTGAAACTGAAATGCTGGCCAAAATGAGAGTTTGGAAAATTCTGTGGCTTTCTTTGTGCCCTTTTACTTAGGAGAATGACTAAGCATTGATGTATTTCTTTTCCAAGAAAGGTTGAAATACCCCAGGGGATTAAAAAGTAAAGTTGTGGAGCCATGTTCCCTCTTGACTCCACGCAGACGTAGAAGTCAGATGGAATGTCCAACTGGTTGGAGGGGCGGTTGACAGGAGCTCCTCTTTTGGTGGCTTTGAGAAGAGGGTGACCTTTGAACTTTTCCTGGATGTGCAAAGGCCACTCAGAGATGGAGGAGGATGGCAGACCCCCTGGACTGGTCAGGGCCCGACGGGCTGTGCACAGAAGCCTGCTCAGGGCTCCGTGTCCCTGCTCTCTAGATGGCTGGACATCAGTGCTCAGGGGCAGGTCCTGCCTCTGCAGTGCTTCCTGCTTGCGTGACCTGGGTCAGGTCGCTTGGTCTCTGTGTGCCTCAGTTTCCTCTTCTGTAAAAATAAGATAATAAATCCAGGTCGTAAAAGCGTGTGCCCACAGACAGGCATGCAAACCCGAACGTGTGTGCACACTGGTGACGGCCGCTAGGTTAAGCAGGGCTGTAGCGAGTCTGAGCTAACTTCACCAGGATCCTATGCTCATGAGACCATGCCTCGACTCCCGCTGGGGCCACGTGCCAACCTACTGCTCGAGTCACCAGTCTTCCTACGATGGACTGGGATTTAATTGCTCTGGAAAGCATCTGAACATTTGTTTTATGGCCTTTGGAGTAGAGCATTCCACAAGGCTCTTTGTCCATGCCATTCAGAGTGCTACTCTCCAATGATATCCCATGGCTAATTTGGTCATGAGTAGTATTCAACAAATATTTATTTGATACTTATTGTATAATTCTAGGTGTTGGAGGTACAATAGGCTGCTTATCAGATAAGGTCCTTGACCTCATAGTCCCTCTGTTCTAGGGAAGAGACTCAGACAATGAACTGTCAGGTGGCGGTGCGTGCTGTGGAAAAGATGCCACAGATCCGTCTCTCAACGAGTAATGCCCTCAAATCCCTCCATTCATGTTTTTCAACAGGTATTGAAGGAGCCATTGAGGATGTAGAGAGCGGCTTGGACTCCAGGTGTTTATACAAATCATTCCTCTCTCAACAAGTCGTCTTGTGTTTAACAGAATGATCCGGGGCAGTTACTTTTGAGCCAAACTCATTTAGCATGGCAATGTCCACCAGGCACAGCCACCCAGACAAATGACTTCCGGCAAAGGCATTACACAAGTGCATCCTGTGGGGGTACAGCTAACTGGCGGTTGGAGGGAGGAATTGCCAGTACATGCCAGACCCTGAAAGGAAATGAGGGGAAGTCAGTCTTCATACTGCCCCAGCCTGCCCCTCTTTGCGTCCACAAATTCTCGTACGATTTCCCTACAGAGTGTTGTTTGTTGGTTTTGACTAGGGATAATCTACCTCTAGTGAAAATCCTGTGCTATTTGGTGAGCTGTATGTTGACTCTTACTGAGTTTTGTATAGCAATATTCATGGAAAAATATATTTAGACCACTTCCAAAATGGAGATTATTGATCCAATTACGCAGATGGACGTGGCGACCAGCAGATGTCCCCGATTTTCCTTCCTCTCTCTTTGTTTTCTGAGAGAGTTGGAAGTTGGTGCAGAAGAGGCCCTGATCAGTGTGGATAAGTCAGTCACTGAGACAGGCTATTCTGTGTCTGTGGAAGAAGACAAGAAGCTTTCCTTTTGAGGGGATGATGGGCAGTGAGGAGAGGTGGGGTGGCCGAGTTTTCTAGATCCTATGATTTGAAAATCAGGGACTCAAAGGAAATCTGTCCTTCCTGAGTAATTGTATCCCCACGCCGTTGAACTTCCTCTGGGTTTCAACTTTCAACCCCGCCAGGCTCTGAGGAGGGAGGACAAAGGGAGGGAGGAAGTAGGTGTGCAGTGCGGGGCGCTCGGCCCACAGGCTGCTCCCTGTGGCCGCTTCTCTGCTTCCTGGCCACAGGGACCCGGTGCCTGGTCTCTCCTTTTCCTCCAGCCCTCTGCCTCTGCGGGCCTCTCACTGGTCTTTGTGCACGTCGGCGTCAGCGTCTGTGAGGCGGCCGCCGTACAAAGTTTTGTTTTGAGAAAGGAGGGGGCACTGAAGGCGACGTTGGGTTTGGCAGTAATCTGTGAATTTTATTCACCTGCTCTGTCCATCTGATGCGAACAACTCTTGTTAGACTGGAGGCCACCAGTGTGAGATTTGGGATGTTCATTCACCAAGAACCAGGAAAAAAGTAACACGGGGGGTGCTGAGAGAATGCTCCAAACACTTCCCCAGTCCCAACGGGGTACCCGCTTTCAAATACCTCCTCACTAGGAGGGTCCTAGGCCTAGGAAACTGTCTCGCGTGGCCCTCGGTTGACCTGGCTACAACACTTAAAGGTGAAAAATTGTATTTTGTTTTACAATATTTTATAGGGGCGCCTGGGTGGCTCATTTGGCTGAGCACCCGACTCTTGATTTCGGCTCAGATGATGATCTCATGGTTTGTGAGTTTGAGCCCTGCATTGGGCTCGGTGCTGATGGCACAGAGCCTGCTTGGAATGCTCGCACGCTCCCTTGCGCTCTCTCTCTCTGCCCCTCCCCTGCTTGTGCTCTCTCTCCCTCTCTCAAAATAAATAAATAAACTTAAAAAAACCATACATTATAATATTTTATCTTTTTTACATGTAGCTAATTTAAAAACTTACCATTGTCTCGTTTAGTCTGGATTAGGCTCACTTTACAGTTCGACTACATCTTTTTCATTTAAAAGGCAATATAGTTATTTGCTAGTGGCAAATCAAGTGATGAAGATTAAACACTAATACATACAATTTTTAAAAAGTGAAAAGCAGCTACCCACCTCCAAACCCTTGCCCGGAGTTAACCATGCTTGATTGCTCTAGCTGTGTGGCCTTGGCCATACTCCTGGGCCTCAGTTTCTTCATCTGTAAAAGGGGAATGATATTAGTATTAATCTCATGGGGTTCTTGTGGGGATTAAGTACAATGTCTGACATGTATTCTGGCTAAACCAATATTACCTACTGTTGTCAGTAGTATGAACTTTCTGTATACATTGGAGCCAATGCTGCATCTATCCTAGCTTCAGACCTTTAACAGGGTGGCCAGGCTTCAGTGAGCAATACTTTACCGACAGCATTTATACTTAGGAAAGGGCCTATGTGAGTGGGGAAGCCTGGCCTTTGATTTGGTTTCTTTTTTTTTTTTCAAATGTTTTATTTATTTTTGATACAGAGAGAGACCGAGCATGAGAGGGGGAGGGGCAGAGAGAGAGACACACACACACACACAGAATCAGAAGCAGGCTCCAGGCTCTGAGCCATCAGCACAAAGCCTGACGCGGGGCTCAAACCCACGAACGTGAGGTCATGACCTGAGCCGAAGTCGGAGGCCCAACCAGCTGAGCCACCCAGTCGCCCCTGATTTGGTTTCTTTAGTGGGATCTGGTTTGGTTCAATTTCCTTCATGGCTTCTAAGATATGCTAGGTTTTCTTGAGTAGGAGAGGAAAGAATTGAAATGGGCCTCTTGCTCTCAGGCAGGAACTGACTGATAAGGTCATTATTTCTCTTACAAGCCCCTGGACCCTCAATCCGGGTGCCGGCACCCACAGGCCGCTCTCCTACTTGGAAATGTGATGGGAAGATTTATGGCCAAAAAGATAGCTCTGACTGGCTTGGATGGAAGAGGGAACCAAAATCTCCTATTAGATGAGCGGATGGAAAATTAATTGGGTTTTTAGTTTCTTTTTCTTTTCTTTTAATGAAATGGGGGAAAGAGCTAGTTTGTTTTGCCCATTTCACTATGACAACCATAATAAGAGTGTATCCGTGTGGTTGTTTGTGCGCAGAGAGCAGAAACCCCCTCCGAGCCATCTGACAAAAGGCACGGGCAGACTGTGCATGCTTTTTGTCTGCCTTCAAATCCAGGCGTACTTGTTCGATAATTAAGTTTTTGAAGTCCAGGTTAGGAGTCCGAGAACCTGTCTCCTTGTCCTGGTTCTGCCATGTGTGACCTGGAACAAGTTACTTAACCTCTCTGTGCCCCATGTGTGTCATCTATTTAAGAAAATGAGGCTGGAAGTCCCTGCCCTCCAGAGCTATTTTGGGGGAATGAGAGATGTGACAATGGGTCATGATGTCGCATTGGCTGAGCACGTGCAGAGCTGTGCACCCTCGACCATAGGCTCTCTTCTCTGTGCGCCTGCACAGAGCCCTGCAGGCCTGCACTGAGAGCAGCTGCTAGAGAATCAGAAGACAGGCCCCCTGCCCTCAAGGGACTTCGAGTGAGCCAGAACTCAAACACACATGTAAAAGTTGCCTGAACACTTACAAAGGAAAAGGATAAAATTAGAGTCCCCACAAGAGCATTTGATAATAATAAGATAGATGCTGTAGATAAAATGTGGCTGGAAACCACAGGGAGTTGAAAGAGTGACAGGATACAGTGTCTGTTGCTTTTTCAGTAAAGAGATCAGGTTCCCCATTTCAGCCCCACCCCCCAGGCCACCTTCTGTGAGCAAACACAGCTATTGACTTGAGGTCTGAGAGTGCCCCTAATGTCGCTTGACCCCTCCTGATAGGAGTAGAAGCCATGACCTCCTTAGCTCAGCCCTCTCATCAGCCCTGCCTGGCCACCAGGACTTGGGAAGCTGGGCTGAGATGCCATAAACAAAGCACTGCAGCACCAGGCAGACACGTGACGCCACCGCTCTGCCGCCGGAATGGCAGAATGGCCCTGAAATAAATCTCTTCACTGTGCTGTGGACGTTATGCAGGCTTATTAGGTCTCTCTTCTGGACTCTCTGAGGTTCACAGGACAGGGAATGGTGACAAGATTTCTCTCTCAAGTTCTTAAGTGACTTGCCTAGAGTCCCCTTGTTTATTAGGGAATTAGGGAGGGCCTAAAAAGTGGATTTCCTAACACCCAAGGCAGTGTTGATTTGTAAGGATGCAGGTTTGAGACAATAGAAGGGCACACATTGCCCAAAGCAAGAGGGACCACCCTTGTAATCCCCTTAACATTCCTAAGGGCAGGCCTAGATCAGTTATTGCCTAAGGCTAGTTACACCCTACGTGAGGGTCCTGGGACCTGGGTCTACTCTATGATTGGTTAACACTCTAAATGTTGTAATTGGATAAACCTGCTGTCAATAATATTGTGTGATAATAATTGGATCACTGTACCTGTGTCACAATTTCCTGTAACTCCCATTGGCCAAACTGATAAAAGGCCCTGCCCCGGCATGTTCGGGCCCTTTCCACGTGGATCCAGTGTGTTGTTGAGGTCTGTGAGCCCAAGTTTAGGCTGGCCGGGCCGAAATTCGTAATAAAGCCCTTTGCTTTTGCATGTGTGATTCGGTCTCCCAGGTAATCTCTGGTTTTGGGGGGCGACATTAAAATCTGGACATAACAGATTAAGTTGTTGGAGTTTCTAGGGGGAAGATACAAATACAGCGACAGATATCAGTGTATTGATTGATTAATTTATGCAGCAACTGCAAGCCTACATTAAAGAATGCACCTTGTTTTTAACTTAATAGAGATACCTCTCACGTGCTTGTTTAGCTTCTTCCAAAACCAAACTACCAAATTGGTTAACTATCCAATTAGTTGGAACTGGAGTCAATTGAACAGGTGCCCGAGGTAATTGTTGAACTGAGGCGTATGAATACCATGTACCATGGCCAAGCGTGAAACCTCCCCACGGGGTCTGCTGCTCTGGGGGTAGGGCCAGGACCCTCGAGGTTCAAGTCCAGCAAAAAATCAGTGCCTTGCCCCGTACTAAAAGCAAGTCTTCCATACAATGCCTTTCAGGCTGAGGCCAACGGTCCCCTAAATCTGCTTGGGAACTGATTTGTTAATTATTCTTTTCCTTTTGTGTCATTTTTCAAGATAAACTTACTTGGGCCAACCTCCTAGAAAACCTTTTAAAATGCTAATCGCACGGTTGTGTGAATAATGTAAAAATGAGTCATGTGGTACACTCAGCACTTGACTAATTAACAAGCAATAAATGAACCCTTCCCTAGTTAATTCTGTGCCGGCCTGCGTGAATGACAGGGAGCTTCCTGGAGCCACAGTTGGAAGAGTTTGGCTTAAGTAAATGGGCTGTTACCAGAATTGGCCCGTGGAAATCAAGAATCGTTAGGCATAGCACTATCTTTTACCAAAATAGAACACCATTGGCGGATTTCATTCGGGGAATGTTTGTCGAGCCCCCGGAAGGCTTTGTGGCAGGGCCAAGGACCAGGAATACAAAGATGAATTAAACGAGAAGGATGCTCCTAAAAGTTAGTAATCTGGTAAAAGACAGAGGTGAATCATCAAAGACAGGAGTAGGAGGCTTTAGGCCACAAGGACAGAATATACAATTAATGGTGGCTTACGGGATAAAGATATTTAATTGTCTCCTAAGATCTAATGTCTGAAGGTAGGCGGTTCTAGGGTTGGTTTGGTAGCTGGACCATGTTGTTCACACCAGCTTCCTCCCACACTTTTGCTCTGCCGTCCTCATCATGTTGGCTTTTTGTCCTTAGGCTGTGGTGCCATGGTTGCTGTGTGATGGTCAGGCTCCAAGGATCATCTTCTCAAATGACAGAGGTCACAAGTAGTAAGCAAGGCAGGGGCAGTAGAAGGCCGTGCCCTACTCCCCCGCCATCCACCAAAACAAGTCACACGGCCACACCAAGATGCAAGGCTGGGGTGCTGGAAATCCGCGCTGTCTGGACAGCCACTTTCTATCATCAGCCCCATCCCTTTGATCGCTATGGAAGGGGAGGGATTCAAAAATTTGTGGGGCAATTAGACATCTCAGCCACATAATACAGAAAGTGCTCGTAGTGCAGGAAGTACAGAGACAGTTCATTCTGCCTTGAAAAATGATGGGAGGTTTTGTAGAGGACCTGACATTTTAGCTGAGTCACCAGGTGGATGAGGGGGAGAAATCCAAACAGGAAACCCGGTGCATAAAGACAGAGTGGCATGAGAGAGCTTGGCGGGGGTACTGGACCATTTGTATTTTCTTGCCCTCCTTATCCCGTCTTTTGGCCAAACCCATATCTAGCGAGTCATGTAACTCCTCAGGCTCCTTGAGTCCTCATCTGTAAAAAGGAGGCAGTTGGATTCTGCAGCTATGAAAAGGTCTGCAAGGTTTTCTGGCTCATCCTGTCTCTCCATTACAGAGGTTCAAGTAGACATTTCTTATACAGATAGCACAGGCATTCTATAATCTTCTATCCTCTACAGAAGCACATTTCAAAAAATTTCCCAGAGAGGCAATATGGCATCATAAGCAGGGTATGACGCTGGGAATCACGGATCTGAATGTGAAGCCTTACTTTGTCATTCGCTTGCTGTGTGTCCTTGAGAAGACACTTAAGCTCTCTGTGGCTCAGTTTCCTCATGTGTAAAAGGGAGGTTATGGTATTTATCTGCACGGCTCTTGGGGAGACAGTGATAATTGTCATTAATGTGCAGCACAGTACTAGATACTTATTAGGCTCTTGGTAACTCGCAAATGAAGAGATAAAAATGGCCAATACACAGAGTTTTAAATGTTTAATGAGGCATAACTTTGTGTGTTTGTGTGTGTGGGTTGTATATTAAATGGACAAGGACTTTGGAAGTCAGTAATCCCCGGTGTGGGCAGTGTGGGCGGTGCAGGGACTTTCAGGTAGTTCTGCTGAGACTATGAACTGATAATGACATTTCTGGGGGACAGTGTGGCCGTTAGAATGTGTCTTTTAGAAATGTTCAAGCCATTTGGCCCAGGAATTCAAAGTCTAAGAATGTATGCCGGGTGGATAATTAATGATGTGAGCATGGTATAATTAGTATGAAGTTATTCATCATGATGGTATTGGAATAAAAGGTTTGGAATCATCACAAATAACCAACAGCAGACAATTCATTAGGCGAATTAAGCTTGACTCATATATTTTAATATTACCCAGATATTAATAATCCTGTTTTGAGAAGATATTTGATGATGTAGGGGAAATGGCCATGATAGAATATTTATTTGAAAAAAGCAGCCTATAAAACAGTATGTACAACCTGGTCCCAGTTTTGTAAAAGTAAATAACTATCTTGCTTTAAAAAGTCACTGGAAGGTAAAACACCAAAATGTGAAAATGATTATCTCTGGGTACTGGAAACACAAGGGGTTATTATTTTCTTCGGTGCTGCTCTGAATTCTACAGATTTTCTTGCATTGCACATGTAATGATACAGAAAAACACTTCCACAATTAAGAGAAAATGTTAGGTTAGAAAAATTACCAGAAAAATCAGGATGCAGCAACTGCAGTCAACTATGTAAGAATATTCCACATCCCAAAAGAAAAAGAAGATTGGAAGGAAATATGTCCAAATCTATTCAATGATTCTCCTAGCTGGTGGAATGATGGATCGTTGCCATTTTCTTCTTTATACTAGTTTGTGTTTTTCACCTTTTCCAGGTTTGGCATATGTTATTTTTATGAGCAGAAAAAGAAAGCTACCAGCACAGAAAGCCCATAACAAGATGTAGTCTGGAGTCCTGTCTTTCACACGGCCATCGGTGCTGGCAGCCGCCAATCAGACCAGTACGTCTGAAGGCCCAGGCTTCTCTTGCCCCACAGCTAGGAACTCATTCCGCCGGTGTGGAGAGCTGGTACCCATGTTCGCCATCTCTGCCTCCTGAATGCACCGAGTGCCGTGTTCCAGAAGGCAGAGGGGCAGAGCCAGAGGTGCTGTTGGTGGGGCAGATGAGTAGATTCTGCAGGTATCAGAAATTACAACAGAACCTGTCCTCCATGCTGCAGGGATGTCAGGGCAAGCCTCCTTTTTAAAAATGAGAGCTTGCTGATCCGGTAGGTGTCTCTGGCTGGATGCATAGAGCTCTCTGGTGGCCGAGAGGTGTCAACGCAGCAATGTTTGTACTTGAGAACCAAATCCAAGTTCTACTAGCCAAACCAGAATGTTCAGAAACTGCCGCATACTCGCAGATTAAAGTCCAAGACCTCATGATGCGTAGGAAAACGTGGTCAGCACCATTCCCATAGTACCTCTAACAGAGAAGGAATCCTCTGTATCTACCAGCTGGAGTTGGTACCCGCTCTGCCTTCGTGCCAATGTCAAAGGCACTCGGTCCTGCTTGGTTTTGTAATAACTGTGTATTAAATTGCGAGCCATAACTACTCCTGTGTGAGCCTTGGAAACATTGCTCGTCTCACAAGCCCATATTGTGTGAAATTGTCCTTGTGGGTTGTTTTCCAAGCGGGTCTGGTCTTGATGGCGTCATAGAAGGTTAGAGCTGGAAGGAGCCTTAGAAACAAAGAGACTGAGTTCCAGTAAAGCCAAGTGGCTTAAAGAGATGATTCATTACTAGCTGATCCAAGAATGGAACCTATTCCCACCTGGAGAATTTGTCCAGCAACCTTCCTTGTCCCCCTCAGGCTGCCTTCATCCCTTGGGTGGCACCCTTGTTCGGGACTTGAAACCAACACTAAGGCTTCAGATTCTCATTGTTCCTGGGTAGTCTTGTGTTTCTCTGTGTTTGCATCACACTGTGACTCTGTGCATCTTGAGATGGGGTGGTCAGCCAGTGTGTGTGTGTGTGTGTGTGTGTGTGTGTGTGTGTGTGTATATAACTATGGTCAGTAGTCTATGTAACTGTCACTTATTCCTATTGTATCTCTATCATTTGATTTGGGCATATTCTCTTCCCTCCACTGTATTATAAATTCCTTGAAGATGATCTTCTGTGTCTTTTGCATTCCAACATAATACTCTCTAGAGGTGCTGGAACCATTGACACAATTCATGTTACTTTCTTTGTAAGCCGTGAATGAAAATAATGTCTGAATCGTTTGGGTCCTTCGACTCAGGACTTTGTTTATAGGATATTGTTCTATATTTAACTTCCGTATTGGCGCTGGCTTTTAGAGAGGTCTGAAGATTAGTGGAAATTTACCCCCTGGGCATTCTAGAATGTTCCTTTGAGAGGCAATTAAGGGGAAGAAAAGGAACAACTTGTACTCCCCAATTGGCGAGCCATTTATTTGGTTATATATTTATTTCTGCTGGAGCAAAACCGCTTTCGATTTTATTGCACTCTAACATCGGCTCAACAGTCACCAGGGTAGCATAGTGATAGCACCTTAGAACTTTAGTGCTGAAATCCGAGGATAAGCTCTGAAATGCTCTCTGTAGTCAATTTGAATATTCTATCATTTTATTCATTTTGACAGTGAATTTTTAAAGAAAGAGAAATATACACAGGAAATGATCATTTAAAGTGGGCCTTGGTAGGGAGTGGGCTCTTAGGTGGCTCAGTTAAATGTCTGACTTCATGCTCAGGTCATATCTCACAGTTCATGGGTTCAAGTCCTGCATCAGGCTCTGTGCTGACCACTCGGAACCTGGAGCCTACTTCAGATTCTGTGTCTCCCCCTGTCTCTCTCTGCCCCTCCCCATTCACACTCTGTCTGTCTCTCAAAAATAAACATTAAACATTTTTTACATGGGCCTTGGGAGGTGCTGTTATAGTGTCTAGTGCTAGGAAAAGAAATAAAGACCAGCGTGGTGAGGGGCTTTGGAGCCAGAGCTATAGGGTTTGATTTTTGGCATTGCCAAGCTAGGAGGAAGAAAATAGAGGGGGGTGTAAATGGGGCAAATGGACCTTAGATGATTGTGGAGTACGTGTGATGAGTGTGCAGAGTTTCATTACAAAATTCTATCTACTTTAGGGCTTATTTAGAAATGGTCTATTAGAACCTTAGTTTCTCTCTCCAAAAAAGAAAAAATAATAAGGAAATTCTTAAACTTGGCCAAGGTCATTAAGCAAATAAATGGAAAAGAAAAACAACATAGTTAATACAAGACTATACTTATTAAAACACGAGGGTTATAATGAGCACAGATTTTGAAGTAGGACATGGGTTTAAATCACATCTCTTACTCCATTTGTAACCCTGGGCGTCTTTGACCTTCTGTTTCCTCAGCTACGAAAGAAGGATGTAAGACCCACCTTCCAGAGTTGTTGAGGCCACGAGAAATTAATGTGTGTCCAGCACCTAGAGCGCTATTTGCCCTTGGTAGACATTTCCTCAAAGTAGTTCCTGCTTTTATTATATTATTAATTTATTATTTGTTATTATTATTTATTCTTAATACCCTAAGCAGATTAAGAATCCCAATGAATCCCAGTAGGCTCACTGGGAGGGAGCATGTTTGGGAGCAGCCGTTCCTTTGGTCTTCAGGAGCTCCCAGGTTACATGAGGAGGATCGGCCCAGAAGTCCCAATGTTTTGGTACTTGATTTAGGGGCTTTTTCTAGGTGGCAGCAGCAACCTGATGGGGGAGAATGTCCCATCAAATCCCAAAGGATACCTAGGTCGTTGGGTGTGGGAGTGCAAAGATCCTTCACACAGGAGGAACTTCTAAAACAAATGACTCCTCAGGGTAGAACGCACCCCCACGTCTCCTGCTTCCTCCTCTATCCCAAAGTCCCTCAATTCCCTGTGAAAGCGGCATGCAGCATTCACCAGCGATGCACGGTGAGCTTCTCCCATGGAGTCTACTTGACTTTTGTGTCCCCAACACATGGTTCCTAATAAGGACTGATGGGCTTTTTTGGATGGATGGATGGATGGATGGATGGATGGATGGATGGATGAAAGGACGGGTGGATAAGTGTGTGTGTGGGAGTGTGGAAGGGCAGATGAAAGGATAAGTAAGTGGATGGGTGAGTGGATCAGTGGTGGATGGATGGAAGGGTGGATAAGTAGATGGGTGGGTGAGTCAGTGGGTAGGTAGATGGATGACAGAAGTTTTCCTGAGGTAGGATGTCTATGTGTCTCTGTGTTCCAAAAGTCAAGTTTTATGTTTTAGTCTTTTTAAATATGTTTATCTTTTCCCCACTAATAATCTGTGTACCAGAGAGTCTACCACTGAGCACCTGTTGTATACCAATGA
This sequence comes from Suricata suricatta, assembly GCF_006229205.1. Taxonomy (NCBI): domain Eukaryota; kingdom Metazoa; phylum Chordata; class Mammalia; order Carnivora; family Herpestidae; genus Suricata; species Suricata suricatta. Next base: position 12,877,773 of record NC_043717.1, read on the forward strand.
GCATCAAGTTTTTATATCATTTAATCCTCACAACACTCTGTTAGGTAGTCTTTATTAATACCATTTTACAGATGGAGAAATCCATGATCAGAAAGATTGAAGAACTTGCCCAAGTTCATGCACCATTTATGTCCAAGTTCTTTCCTGTATGTCATGCAGTGCAGGCATACCCATCACACAAACCATTCATACCAGTGTAGAAGTGAGGAAAAGCGTCATTAACCAAATACATTTCTGAGAGGTAAGGGTCACTATTCAGAAGAAAATCTGATGGCAAAAGGGGGTTTTCACTTGGATAGCCGTTGGAGAGTGGGTGGCAGATGACGGGAGGGCATGGATCAATGGAGGGAGGAAAGAAGTAGCAGACACTCTTGCCCGCCCAGGCTTCTCTGCCACGTAGAACTCAGTCACAGGTAAGAAGGAGTGAGGCGGGTTGTTCTGGCTCCATTCTTCTTGGGGTATCCCTGGGATCAATCTACCCCACGCGTCCACAGTGCAACCTCCACTAAAAAATTGTCAGGCCGCCTGGAGACAGTGAAAGGAGACCAAATGTTTTGCCTGTCATACTGTCTTTGTTTAGGTTTAGAAAAAAAACAGGAGCGGAAACTGAGACATCGATGCCTGTGCACATGCTTCATTGAGGGAGTGCTCTCAGGAAGAGGGGAGCAAGGGAAGCTGGACAGCAAGGGGAAGAGACCGAGGTCTGTCTGTGGTCTCAGCTAGTCACTCGCTTCAGCCTCATCTCAAACAGGAGCAGGAATTGCACCAGAGTTGATCCCGCCTTCGAGCGAGGGGACCGGCCTTCTGTATCACTGAATACGTCAGTTATTAGCCATGGGCTGCCCCTGGGCAAAGGAGCATGACCTTCTGGGCTAAGTAACTCCCATTGACCAAAGGCATCTCTCCAGAGAAGGGATCAACTGTTGGGTGCTGCTAACAACCAATACTCATAGCATCTGGGAGAGAGGATCCCGCCCAGTTAAGAGGCTCTGGGTAGGGGATCAACAGTATCCACTGTACCCATGAAGCTCCCATACATGGTCCTGCTGACGTGGTGTGGATGCAAAATTTCTGCAGGAATTTTGGCCACTGCCCTTCCCATCCGGATATAGACTGACTTGGCGGGCGGAGGGAGTCCAAATGAAAGTTCCTTCTTCGCTTCTGATGGAGAGGGGATACCAAGCAGGGATCCCTCCCGTGAGCTTGCCAGTCTAGAGACTTTCCCCACTCCTTCTTTGTTGGCCACCTACTTCTGGGGTCCCCCTATGACTCAGTGAAGACTTAACATTCTTGGTAAAGTGTAGCCTAAGGTTTTTACTTTAATGGCATTTATCATGCACAGTTCCCTTTGACGTAGGACAGCCTGCATCATGACATCTAGATTACGTTATCCGTCCTCTGTCCCCAAGTTTTAGTTCTCTTGGTTCAGATGTCCCATCCAACACTTCCTGTTCCAGACCTGTTAATACTTAACCTGAGGTCAAGGTTTCTTTGGGTGAAGAACAATGAAAAAGCAATCAAGCTGGCTTTGAGTGCTAAAGCAGTGAAAACTGGTTGTGTTTTGAGACATTCCTAAGAGTAGGCTTTTCTTTATGGTCAAGATTGAAAGAAACTAATGGATGTAGGCTTTTTTTTTCTTGCCTTACACATTAAGGATTAGTCATAGGATCGTGTTGAAATTATTCGATCCAGAAATAAGTGATTAACATTTAACTTTCTTAATGGGCAATTACTCAACAGCTATGCCAGTGGGTAAATATTTACTCATCATCTATTCCAAGGAGTGAATGTTAACTTGAGTCAAACAGTTACTTGTGTTGGTTCTTTAATAATGGCAAAGTGAATTTTATGTAGCTCTAAGAGCTCCAATTTCCTGCCAAGTAAGAACTGATTGAAGGATATTCAGAGCTCCGAGTCGGGTTTAAATTACAGATAATTTGCTCACCTACTCCCCCACTCCAAAAAAAAAAAAAAACAACCAAACCAACAACAACAAAAAACACCGGCGATTTGTTATACTCAGTGCTATTCACTGAAATCTGGCAGCCCCAAATCTCAGAAAGTCAAATATAATAAATCAACTCAGTTTCTCAGTCCGTAGGTCTGTCGGCCTCTGTTTACCACAAAGCTGCCTGTTTCTTGTCATTCTGGATGCAAGTCAGGGCACAGGCAGCCCCAAGATGCTGAACGGCTTGTTCTTTGTAATGTGCTTATAATTTTTCTGCTTGAGAATGGGAAGGGTGGTTTGGGAGAACTTGTCCAGCACGGAGGGAGTCGGCAGCTTCCAGTCTCTTTGCTCATTTGTCTCCACTGTGGCCAGTGGGGCTAATTCAGAGACCCTAAACATGGCCCAGGGGCACACGGAGCATGTGGCCTGAAGACTCAGTTAAGAGAATAATGGGTACCATCTCTGAGAGTTCCAGTTCACTTCCAACCAGTGCGTTTTAATCAACAGGCAGGAAGCCAATTTAAAAGTTGAAACATGAACCAAGGTTAGAGGTTGAGGGTCACAGTATGGGACTTCGATGTGAATATGTCAGGTGTGGCCTATGTGCAGGCAGGTCAGAGATGGTTCCACAGGGAACCAGAGAGAGAGAGAGAGAGAGAGAGAGAGGGAGAGAGAGAGAGAGAGAGAGGGAGAGGGAGGGAGAGAGAGCGAGAGAGAGGGAGAGAGAGCGAGAGCCCGCGAGCGAGCTGGCGTGTCCAGCCTTGTACAAAGAAGGTTGAGAGGCTGGAACTTGGTGTGTAAGTCAGGGCAGGCTAACCGCTGTGTCAACCGCCCCAAGTCTCGGGCCTTCACACAAATTAAATTTATTTCTTGCTCATGTCACATTCCAAGAGGAGGGGACCCGCGTTCGTGCAGGCATTCAGGGATGCAAACTCCTTCCAGTTTCTGGCTTCACCGTCTCCCGGGACCTTGGAGTTTGCCACCGCCTGACCGCCTGAGCTACTACATCCATCCGGCAGACGAGGCCAAAAACAAACCACCACCAACAAAAACAGAGCATGGAGACTAGCATGGCGAGTTTCATGGGCCCCTCCGTACTCTGGCCAGAGCTGGCACAGACCCCACAGGCACGCCAAGGAGGCTGGGAAATCTGTGCGCCCAAACCGTGGAAGGAAATGGTTTCGCGTGGCCTAGAGCACACGAGACCCTTGGTCGCCCCTTCCTCGGCGAGCCTTGGGAAGAGAGCTAGAACAGGAGCTACAAAGAAGACAGGCGAGAAGCTAGTTAAAAGTCCGCGGGGCTCCGCCAGGGGGTGGGCCCATTAGAGTCACTCATCCCGGGAGATGAAAAATGGTTCTCATTTGGGTCTGTTTTGTTCAGGCCCGGGCTTTATGGGGTGAGTTCAGCTCGCTCAAGCAAAGGACTAGATGAGAGGGAAGTGTGCTTTGATGGAGGCCCCAGCTGCTCGGAAAGGCAACGGGGAGGAGGAGCGGGTCGCGCCCCACCGCGGGCGCCGGATTGTGGGGACCCTGGAGGAGGCTCCGCGTCGGCCACGGACGTGCGGGGAGGACCGGGAGGCGGGGAGGGGGCGCCGGCTCCACTCCGGAAGGGTCGACGCTCCCGCTCCGGCTCCCGCTTCTGTTGCTTTTCTTCTCCCGCCTGTCCCGGCAGGCTGCTTAGGCGGAGGCCCGGGATGGAAGGGAAGGTTCTGGCAGGGAGCCGGCGGAAAAGCAGGGGCCCGGGGCCTGGCGGGGCGCCTGGTGCGGCTCCGGACTGAACCGCGCTCCTCCCCAGCCATTCCCACAGGCCCTCTGGGCGGACTCTTGTGTGGCAGTTTCTGGCAGTCCCCAATGTGGCTCGTTGTCAAGCCCCTGGACCGGTGCCCGGGAGCCTGTTGGAAGTCCAGACTTCCAGTCAAGAATTAATTGGCCAAGCGCCAAGATAATATTTTCCCTTATAATCAAGAACCCTGCCTAGGAAATAAATTCACTCCTTTCTTATTTTAACTGTTCTTCAATCTCCTTTTAGAGGAGCCGTGATTAAAAGATAATTTTTAAGTGCACCCCCCACACGCAAAAAGGCTTCATTTATCTGGCAAACTCTTACATGGTACTTAACTCTGGGCCTTACATTCTTCTAAGTGTTGTACAAATATCAACTATTCAATCTTCACAACGACCCCATGACATAGGTACTATTATTATCCCCACTTTACAGATGAGGATGTAGAGGTAAAAAAAAAAAAAAAAAAAAGGTTTGATGGCTTACCGGGGGTCAGGCAGTTGAGAGGCAGTCACCATGGGATTTGAACCAAGGCTGTTTAGTTTCTAAGCCTGTGTTGGGAACTCCACTAGGCGGGCAAGTTCCATATTCTTTCCCCAGTGAAATCGTCCATTGCTTTTGTAAAATGGTGTAACATACATCTGTACAGAAAAATGCACAAATCCTAAGTACACAGCTCAGTGAATTTTCACAGAGTGACATGCTCACGTGCCCAGAACCCCGCCCCAAATAGAATATCACCTCTACCCCCACCTTTCACCCTCATCCTCACTTTTGTTGGCATGGATTACTTTGAACTGTTGACAAGTAGAATCACACAGTGCGCTTTCTTTTGTGTGTTCTTTCCCTCTGCATTACCTTTTTGCTGTGTATACTTTAAATTTGTTTTTTGTCACTGCTGTGTAATATTTCAGTTTGGGACCTCTCACAATTGATGTATCCATTTCTTTTTAATTGATGGGCATTTTGCTAATATCCAGTTTGGGATTCTGTGAATAGTGCTGCTATGGCCACGTCTTTGGTGAACTCTCGGACCTGTTTCTGTTGGGTATATACTCAGAAGTGCACAACCATTGCGAATACAAACACGTAGCTCTAGTGGGGCCCGCCGAGCAGTTTTAGAAAGTGGGCGCACCAGCTTACAGTCCTGTCAACAGTGTGGCGGACTTCCTGGTGCTCCTCAATCTTGCTGACACTTGAAATTTTCTGGCCTTTTTATTTCAAGGCATTCTGGTGGGTGGCATGTATCACAGTTGTTGTGTTTTTTTTTTTATAGCCTACTGTGTTGACAGCTCTGAGCGTACTTTAGATTCTGTGTCTCCCTCTCTTTCTGCCCCTCCCTGGCTTGCTTGCTCTCTCTCTCTCTCTCTCAATCTCTTTCTCTCTCTCCAAAATAAATAAACATTAAAAAAAAAAAGCCTATGTTTAGAAGAGTTTTAGACTTACAGAGAAATTGGGCTGATAGTACAGAGAGCCCGTGTACCCTGCACCGCTGGCCCCGTAGTAACACCTTACACTAGTGGGGTAGCTTGTTATCATTAGCAAAGCAATACTGATAGCACCCCCGAAACAGCAAGCACACTGGGGAACTGAGTGGCAGGGCCCGCGTCTTCCCCCCCGAAGACTTTTGGGGAACAGCTTCACAGTCAGTTTGTTCAGATGGACCAGGGCCAGGGTGATGGCTCAGGGCAGTCCTTTCCTTCATAAAGTCAGACCCACCAGGTGATGTGGGGGCATTGTGACCTGGTATAAGCCTTTGGGATCGGCGTTCTCCAGATGTGGCCCAAAGCAGCACACGGGGCTCTTGTTAAAATGCCAATTCTTGGGCCCCATCCCACACTCACAATCAAAACCTCTGGAGATGGAGGCCAAGAATGTGCCTAGTGAGCAAGAGACTTCAGGTGGTTCTAATGTGCCCTAAATAACCTGTTATAGACCTAGAAAAGCGACCCAGTAAATAGTGCCTAGAATATTTTAAATCCAGGAGGCATTCATTTTCCATGCTGAGCATCTAGCATTGATACTCATTTAGTTCACTCCGTCCTTTAGTTCACTCTGGGGCGCCTGGGTGGCTCAGTCAGTTAAGTGTCTGACTTTGTCTCAGGTCACAATCTCACCATTTGTGAGTTCCAGCCTCGCATCAGGCTCTCGGCTGACAGATCAGAGCCTGGAGCCTGCTTCAGAGTCTCTGTCTCCCTCTCTCTCTGCCCCCCTCCCCCAAATAAACATTTTAAAAAAGCACTCATGGGCCAAAAGGCGGCCTGTTAGTACCAGTCCTAAGAAGGATGACTCTTGAGTTAGGTTTCTCAAGACCTTGACTAAAAAAGATTGCGCTGGAAAACCAATGATGCGCCTGGCCCCCAGTGGGTAAGGAAGCTGAGACAGAGAGGTAGGGCTCTCGGTCCCCTTGGAGTCTCAAAAGGAACTTTAATGTCAAAGAGGGTGTGGAGGACATCAGGAAGAGATCAGTGTGTCAAATATTCCAATGGCAACTTCCAGAAAAGCAGCAGTCAGAGCTAAATGGGACAAAGAGACAATACACATAAATTTAAGACAACGTCGCCAATTTAGTGGCATGTTTATTGAAATAGCCCTTCATGTTCTAAAAAAGCACTGGGGTACAGACCTCTGAATCCCTGCAGGAAACTACAAATTCCTGGGAGAGAACAGGGCCCTAGTCCTGACTTTAATAACAAAAGGCAATTATTTTTAGTATTTTCCAGTAATCTCAGCTGTCTGGTATTGTCAGACTCTATTCATGGACAGCTGGAATGCAGCGAGTGAATTGAGTGAATGAGGAGGGGAGGGGGCGGAAGGAAAGGAGGTAGGCGTAAAAGAGGGAAAGAGACAGGAGAGAGAAAGAGGGAGAACATGAGTGGGAGCTTAGAAGCTTTTTCACTCTGGTATATTATCCGGCATGATGGGCCCCAAGGCAAAAGTGCCAGTCATGTAATAATAAATGTCAAGATCAAACCTCCAGGAACAAATATAAAGGGACTCTAAAACAAGCAATTTGTCAGACCGGTTTTGGGGTACAGGGAAGTGTAAAGGAGCTAGAGAGAAAGTAGGTCAATGATAGATTCTGGTGAAAATTCACCTGGGAGGCCATTGTGGGTGCTAGTGTTATAACTAATTAAGAGGTGGCGAACCCATGACACGTGGTGGTGTTGGAGGGGATGGGGGAGGGTCACGGAGGAACAGAATGACTTTCTTCATTTATTTAATTTTAATTAATGGGATTAATTTGTTAAAGTTGCTTGGCAAACCCAGGCTTGTAGACTCAGCAGATCTGATGACTGAACAGCGTGGCGAGGCAGAGAAATGGGCTCCTTGTCTCTTGCCAGTTATGTTTGAAAAATCCTAGAGAAGCAGGAAAATCTGAGCTTTTCAAGCAAGATTTTCCGAGACACCATAGAAATATCCTTTGAAGCTGTAGTCCACGTTCTCCTCCCTCATTCAATAATTACACAATGTTTAGACAACTTCTCGTCTCCAGCATCAAACCTATTTATCTTGATCGAAGACGCGTCTGCTGCCTGTGGCACAGTTCTGCTGTGCCCAGGGCCCTTCAGTGCTGCTGTGCGGGGTTCACTCTTTACTTTGTGAGGGAACCGATGTTCATTTTGCGGTGTCTAATTAGCAAGACTGTGTTGCGCCACCCCCTTGCCTGTGACAGGCCAGCCTCTGTGGCCGTCTTTCTGTTGGACAACTTCCTGCTTCTCAAGGAGAGTCCTAAGTGGCCCAAATGAGAACACATAGAAACATTTGAGCCTGGGAGGAACACAACTGCTTGCGTTTTAAGGGTTTGCTGTTAACTGGTACTTCCGCTGACCTTCCCGTCATATTCTGGGAAAACAGCAACAAGCTGTAAGCTCTTTTTAGCACCGTGAGAGAGAGCAGCTTCTTTTACATAAAAGGAAACCTAAACTCAGAGGCGTTAAGTCACTGTCTAAAGTCACAAAGCTTATTAGAAACAGCCCCAAATCAAGTTTCCAACTGCTGTCATTTAACCTTGAGAGTTGCTTTCCATCAGTTCTCTTATAAAGTGGACTTGAACCTGCAAATGTGAGGTGTCCCTGAATGCCAGGAAGGAAGCAGGACTAACACCATAGCCCTCCTGGGAAACTTAAGGCTCTCGGCTGGGGCAGCAAACATAATTCCTTTTTCTAAACACAATGCGAGCTGGGATATTCTCTCTCTCTTGCTCTCTCTCTACCTCTCCCCTCTGCCCCCACTCCCTGTCCCCTTATTTTCCCTTGTCTCTCCTCGTCTCTCCCCACTCTGACACGTGTGTGCGCACACACACACACACACACACACACATACAGAATTCAATCTATGTGATTCTCAAGGGCTTCTTTGGTGCATGAAGGGATAATATGAGAAATCATTTGAAAATCTTTCCAAGAAAAGCATTCTGAATACGTGGAATTGGTAACACAGAGAAGGGATGGAGAGTCACAGCTTCCTTCCACATGGGCCTCTGGTTATTGGTAGTAACTAAAGATGCCTGCTGCATTCATCAGAAAGCGAGCTAAGTAGGCTTCTGGGGAAGATGCCCTCAGATGCTCTCTGGAAGATGGGCCGATGCAACGCTAAGAAAGTAGGCTCTGGAAGGCGCCGGCAAGACACCACTAGAGCAAGACAGTGTATTCACTGCAGATTGGAGAGGAGATCTCCCAGTGAGGTAGCTGTGGCCTTGCATGGGAAGTGCATGGAATGGCCTAGCGCGGCTGCTGGATGCCCCTGCTGCTTGCCTGAGCAAGTCAACTTTTACCTTGCTCTCTCTCAGAACAGTGTTTAGGGAAAGAAAAAAGTTCAAAGACAGAAGGAAATCCTCTACACTTCTTTAAGTGGGGTTTCTTCTGTGTGGGGGGTCCCTTCGAACATAAGGCTACTTGGCAACAACCCAGTTACTGTTAACATGATAAACTGATTAGACTCATTTCCATTCCTCCGTACATTCATGAACACACACTTGCACGTCTTTTCTGAGGAATTTAGCAACTGTGATTTCAGGCTTGGGGGTTTAAATCAAGATAAACTACTTTCCTTCTTTCTGAAGAGCAGGATTCGAGAAATATGTTGGCCAAGTGCCAGAACAGTGTCAGACAAAACATGCTGGCTTCATTCTGGGACATTGAATTGATACTTGTAACCATTTCAGACTTCTCTCGAAGATATTTCAGAGCTCAAAAAAGAGAGCAAAAGGAATTTGAATTCTTTTTTTCTCTTCCCAGAGTCCACAGCTTCTCACAAATGCCTGCCAAACCAAGTATATAGTTAGACATTTATTCAGTCATTCACATTGCCATTATTAATGGTTCAAACAAAGAGCATAATAAAATACAGTTATAAGTGCTAGAAGATGTTTCTTTGACTTCACACCGTGGCTCAACAACCATCCTAATGGTCTTGCTCCAATGGCCAAGTCATTAAGCCTCTTTAGTCTTCCCTCTGATTGACACCCACAGCTAGAGTGGCAGTAAGAGAGGGGCACAGAGCTTAATGAGCTACTAGAACTTTCTTTGCCCAAGCCCCTGGGTGGGACTCATGGCCCAAGAGGAAAAGAAATTGGCTTGGTTTCAGTGACCTCTCATTGAAGACTGTAGACTCCTTAAGGGCCCTGAATTTGTCTCTTCAATGATCTGTTATCACCACCCCACATCATTCTACTCTGGGACCTTAATAACATCACTTAGGCAATATCTGTGTCCTGATCATAAAGTATTGTTAATATTATCTTTAGCAATAGAGTTAAAAGCTATTGATCAAGGTAATCATAGTGTACAAATATGAGATCCTTACATCAAATAGGAAACAAGTTAAGGGTACAGTGCCGCCACTCTGGTAAAATGTTTCCCAAACTATGTAGGTCCGTCGGGAAATAGTAGGTCACACACACACATCTCTGTTGTCAAAAGGTTTGAGAAAACTTGATGAGGTATATATATGTACACACAGACACATGTTTCTTTACTGCAGAACCTATCAGAGACTTTAATATCCTGAAATATACTGTGATTCTCTGCATGAAGTATTTCCCAAATTCATTTGACCATAGAGCTCTATTAACACATGTGGGTCTTGGATTCCATGAAACATATTTCAGGACAGGCTGTTAGAGAAAGCCAGTTTTCTATAAGAGTGATCCTTTATAGCACAGGCAGGCTGTGTCTCTAGCGATGAAGAATTCCTGGGGCTTCTCAGTGGGAGGAAGAGGGGAAGGAGTTGGGGAGAGAGGGTGATCAGTTATATGAATAAGCAAGCAAGGTCTTGAACTCTTTGAGGCCAGGAGCTCCAGGAGGACTCCTTGAGGTCACTCTCCCCACATCTAGCAGCAGTGTTTGATACCTGATTATTGAGTGAATGGATGAATGAATGCTTTCTCTAGGCTTAAGCCAAGCACTGGCTGATCCTGATTATCCTTTGCCTTAGGGTCATAGAATTTAAAATGCATCCTGAAGGTTTGGGGCCCCTTCTACTAGATAAGTGACCAAATCAGGTGAAGACCTATTGGAACTGGCTCACCTTGGGTGTCCCAGAACTGTAGGCCCACCCCAATAAAATGCTCAAGAGTGATTTTGGTTGGGGCAGTAGGTGCCTGATGCCTCCTCATTTGACTTGAGAAAGACAAAAGCATGTCTGGTTACACTTTGAGGTGGGCTTTGAGGGCACCACAGGGGCTATTCTCTCTGCATCTATGCTGATACAGCCGGGCACTGGAACTTAGATGCACATTGTGACACATCAGCGTGTTCGTTGTGAGCTCAAGTTGTAAGCTTCAAGTACGTTGTTATTAGTGACAGGCATTTAAGAATGATTTACTTTTAAATATAAATTAGGGTGGATTTAAGGCTACAGCTAACCTCACTCTCATCTCATTTTGATATGCTTTCTTAAGTTAGAGAGAAAACAGCTTGCTTACTGGGAACTGTGCGTGCGTGCACAGTCCGTTATAGGTATCCTATTGAAACAAAACAAAATGAGGTCATTTTGTCAGAGCTTAGGGAAGTGTATCTTCGAAGCAAATGCCCAATGAGCAAACTAGGTAAAGAGCCGGTCTGAAGACCTTGAACTGCAGATCAATGAGTAGCTTGGTTAAATTAGATTTCCTTCTCTTCCTTTGGGGTCCATTGATGTTTTCCCAGGAGTGTGACTCATGATGCTTGATCAGCATGGGTCAGCCATCCTGACACCTATAGTATGGAAGGTCCTACAGACCTCTTGGCCTTTCCCTCACACACTTAGCCCTAACCCCAGTCCTGAGCAATCATTGCCAAGGAGGCCCCGTTCCCCTTAGTGTTTGCAGTGGCCACCTTTTACCTTCAGGCCTGGGTTGGCACCTAGCTTCTCTGCATTCCATCCCGTCCGTATGTTCAACTAGCAGGGCCTGGCAGGCCTGCATCCATGCAAGAGTTGGTCATTGTTGGTATGTGGGTGAAGAGTTAATATCACCCTTTCCCCTTCTCTGTGGAAGTCTGTCCTTATGTTAACTTTGCAGCTCTGTTGCCCTGGAAACCTGGGGAAGGTGGAATGTCAGCTGTTACCAGGAATATTGCTTATAGTAAAAATGACGCAATTGTTAAATTGCTTCTGGTGCAGCAGGGTTGTAATGAGTCTAAATACCTGGCAGGAAGCCACAGCTTTGGGTTCCCCTGAGTGTGGGACTCTGGGTACTGGCATGTCCCTTATGGGGCCCCTGGAAACTATAGTTGCTCACAAGAAATATCAGCTCCTATGGGGCAGGGGGCTTCTAAGCCAAGATGGGCCCTGTACTCTCTGATGTGCATCTGGTCTGTTTGCACCTGAGCCGCCACTTAGGGGCCCCTGGACAGCGTGTGCACTCCTGTAAGGACCAGCCATGGAGGAGGGACGCCTGAAGCTGCCCTACTGGCCACTGGTGGTTCTTAGTTTCCTCCAACGTAGACTGACACTGGTGGCAGCCTGTGCTAGTCTTGGGAGTCAAGATGTTGTATTGAACCACTGGAGGCCCCTGGTGGATGTTAGAGTCGCAAGACGTGTGGGCGTGTTCCCCATGCTTTGTGGAACTGACGCGACATGTTGTCTAACCCTCCCCTTTCAGGATCCATGCTGGTCTGACTTTTCAAATCCCAGTTCATGGAGAGTCTTCATCATTGGAAGCCATTCAAAGCACACTTCCATTAAAAACAATGCTGTTGATTTATCTTCCTCGAACAAAAGTGACCTGCTGGAGGGGCCAAAAAGGATTTCTACTCTCAAGTTTTCTAAAAGTTGTATGTTTCCTATTTATGGGGTTGCTCATTCTGCTTTTAAATCCCTCAAATTCCTCACACTCCCAATAGCCTCCTGACATCTAGGCTTCAGATGGCTGGAGCAGATTTTCTGCACTTCGTTTCATTCAGCGTATCCGCTCTGCTGCTATTTGCAAGCTCGCTGGCCATGGCTCATGCTGAGACTATCCTTTGTCAGGATGGACTTGGCAGGAAGAGTTCAACAGCTATTTATCGAGTGCTTCTCGTGAGCCCGGAGCTGCTCCAAGTGCTTCGTATGTACTGACACGTAAGCAGTCCTAAGAGATAGGGACTGCTGTTTATTATCTTTGTCTTAAAGATGAGGCAACTGAGGCACAGAGTGGGTTGAATGACTTCTCCAGGGCCACACAACTCATAAGGGGCAGGACCAAGGTTCATACCCTGAGAGCTGAGTTTTCACCCTTTATGGCAGACCGCCCCTCTGAGTCTTCCCATGAAGACAGGATTTTGCCCAGCCTCAGTGAGTGGAGGGCTGCGGCTATTTGAGCGTGTCCCTCATGTGCGTGGTGGATCCAGAGAACAGCTTCCTACCAACCGAGAAGTGCAGGATGTTTTAGCATTTGGCCTTGTAGAAGAAAGTGGATATACTCCACGCTGTTGGGGCCATACATCCACCAAGCACGTACTAAGCAGTGGCTCTTAAGCACTGTAGCGACTGTGAAGGATTCAGCATTGAACCACAGGGCCCCAATTCCCTGCCTGTGAGGAGTTTCCATTATGGTGTATGTCCCGATCCACAAAAGCTCCTATCCACAAAAGCAAGGAAGAGGAGGATCAGGGATATGAAAATAAATAGAAAAGCAGAGAAAGAGGAGGAAGGAGAAAGGTTCCAGAATTTTCTGTTACTCCCTCTGATAGGGAGTTTTCTGTTTCCCAGCATGACTCTCCCACACCCCCACCCCCTGGGCCAAACAAAGTCAAATCACTGATAATACTGCCCAATAGAACTTTCTGTGATGATGGCAGTGTTCTGTAACTCTGTTGTTCAATAGGGTAGCCCCTCGCTATATGTGGCTATTGAACCCTTGAAATGTTGCTAGTGTGAGTAAGGAATTGAATTTTAAATTGTATGTAATTTTAATGAATAAAATTTAAATATAAGCAGCCACATGTGACAAGTGGCTTCTGTAGCAGACTATACAGCCCTAGAACTTTCCTACCCTACACATGACATAAAACACCCTCTTCCCCAGCCTAGTCCAAGCCATTCTAGGTTCCTAAATTTCACTAGGAAAAATTGGAATAGGTGGCCAGAGCTGCAGCTTTAAAATGTGCCCTGTTGGATTAAAACCTAAATCCATGAACATGGGCCACAAAATCCCAAGTTCAGTCTTTCTCTTCAAAGTTGAATTTCTTCCCAGTGCTACTTACTTTGAACACATTTCCAGGTAGCTAAGTAAAAGAGGAGCTGCTTAAGTATCTTTTCTTTAAAAGGCAAGTAGGCGGTAAGAGAAAGAGCAGGAGGGGAGTAAAAGAAAGGTCGGTATTGTAGCATCCTACCAATCTTTGTTTCTAAATCTCAGCAGCCTTGAAAGGGAACATTAAGATATCTTTTACTCTCTGGCCTGGCTTCGCAGAGAGGGAGACATAAATGAAAGCCTGCTTTGTATGGCTGTACTGTGACTACAGAGACAACGAAGAAACTTTTGGGGGGATGTAAGGGTGTGTATGTCTGTGTGTGTGTGTGTGTGTGTGTGTGTGTGTGTGTGTGTGCACGCGCGTGCGCGTATGCTTGCATTGAAGCACTTGTCACTACAAAGCAATTTCACAATGAGATACTATTCACCTTTTTGGCTCCAGTCTTTGTAAAAATAATTATGATAATAACTTTTGTTTTTTAACCTGCTGTCTATACTCAGGACAATGTCTTGGATCCTGAAGGATTTAACAAACAGTACCCAAACCTCGGGCCGTAGCTGAGCTAATGAGCTTGAAACTTGAGCAGTTTTTAAAGACTGGGTCAGATATGGAGCACCCTTCTCTAAAAGTCCTGGCTGTTGCGCTACAGGCAAGGTTGACGACTTGGGATGCTGGTCGGTTCCCATGCTGTACAGTTGTTAAATGTTTTGAATATCACCCCTGAATATTGTGGCTGTGGCAACCCTGCAGGAAATGAAATTATTTCAGTGAGAAAGCACTTAGCCATCCCTTTATTGATTTAACACCAAATTGACTCAGACAGTGAGGGAGACAGATACACAAATACCTTATGGAAAAAGTTGAGCCAATGCTAAGACGGAAGTGTTTTTAGAAAGCTGTGGGAGGCCAGAGGAGGACGTCATTCTTTGACTTGGGTGTGCCAGGGAAATTTGAAGAAGAAACTGATATTTGATCTGGGTCTTGAAAGATGAGTAGAAGTTCACCAAGACACAGGGCATTCCAGGCAGAGGGTGCAGTAAAACCACAAGGTGTGGTGTGCCACAGAGAGGAATGACAAGTGTCATGTGTTTGGAGCACAGACTTTGGGTGGTGGTGGTCGAAATAAATCTGACAGGAGATGACGTGAGAGATCTCTGTGAGTGTCATATTCTCAAGTGCTTTGAGTACCATGCCGGAAGCAAACTTAATTCTATAAGCAACAGGAAGCCAATCAAGTTTATTTTAGCACGTCACTGATAGTGGGGTTTGATTTGGAGGAAGATGACATTTGTAACCATGTGACAGTGACCAGAGTCAGGGAAAGCAGCAAGGCGGGAATAGTTATCATGAGGGTTAAGGGGACCATTGGCCTATGGCAGTAGCTGAGGCAATGGAAAGAAAGGAATGGATGGAGTGGAGGGTCGCCATGAGGTAGGGTCTATAGCAATTAGTTACCAGGTTTGGAAGACAGGAGACGAGCTTGGTTCTGAGGACTCTAGCTGAGTGGACCTTCTTAACTAAGAGGCAGTAGCCGTGGGTGGAAATGGTGTGTGTGTGTGTGTGTGTGTGAAACAGAGGGGGGGCAGACACACACACAGAGAGACAGAGAGCTGGGGAGGAGCAGAGAAGAGCGAGGGGACAAAGAATCCAAAACAGGTTCCAGGCTCTGAGCTGTCAGCACAGAGCCTGATGTGAGGCTCGAACTCACAGACTGTGAGATCATGACCTTAGCTGAAGTCAGACGCTCAACTGACTGAGCCAGCCAGGCGCCCCGGGAGACTTTTGAGGTGCTTGTCCCAGAAGGCATATGAAGGCTTCTCTCTTTCTGTTCTTTCTGAGTTATTAATGATCTGTTACTTTCAATGGACTTTTCTTATTTCTCACACCATCAGATAATTTAAGGCCCATGCTGACTGCAGAGATTCTACCTGTGAAACCGCCTGGCTGCAAGGGGGCTCCTACAGAAGGCGAATCACACAGGAAGCCCACTGCTTTCAGCTGAATTGCACAAAACAGGGCTATAAAAGTGGGGCAGGGAAGAAGAACAAATATAAAATAAAACATTACAAGACTATTACCCAAACACAATTCTTTACTTGCAGCCTGAGTAATGTCATCAGCTGCCCAGGACTAATTAACACACAATGAAACAAAACAAGCATGAGTTTATAGAGGCAGAATTCTTATTTGTTCATCTCAGGTGGTTTTGGGTGGGAGTCTGGTGGACATCAGGAAGGATTAACACGCCTCCAAGCCATCCTTTGGTGCCGCCACGATAATGATAAAGGCTTCCTTCCAATATCAGGCTGAACAATTTCTCCTCTAACATCCAGATTTATCAACTCGTGGCCGCACTGCTTCTTGAAGATCCTGTTTCAATGACAGAGATTTAGCTACTGGAGCTTTGCTTGTTTCTACTGGGTTGGATTCTACATCTATTGAACTATTTATTTCATGAATCATTCATAGGATATAGCCCAAGTAATGTAACTTTGTCCCCCTTTATTAAGGCTTTTACCCCCACCCCTTGAGTAGGCAGAGATAACACTTGCCTCTGGAAAGCTGTGAGAAGTCATTGTATGCAGTGAATTTAGATACTTTTGTGGGCCTCTGATCTGCAAACTCCAGTCTGTGGAATCACAGAGATCTGTAACCACCACTCATGTATGAACTTGGGTGACGTCTGCTAAAGATTACAGCAGATCTGCCCGTTTAGAAACTTTTACTGGCTACTGTTTTGTTTCAGGATGGCTGGCGGAACCACAAATTGAGCTTAAGATGTATCTTGAAACCCTTTAGCCATGCCCCACATTTGGTCAGAATCAGTCGACTCCTTTGAAAGTTATCGCGAAACAAATAAGGGAGATAAAAGCAAAACGCTGAGTGGCTGAGGTGAAACAGACCCCTTGTTTTGGTTGGTTATTTGATCTCAAACCATATCCTGTTATTAGGCACATTGTCAGATTTAAGAACTAATTCCAGGCTTCCATTTATATGGGGGAAGCCGGGAACACAATAGAGGGGAGGGGGAAGTCTGCACAAATTTGTTGGATTCCTTCCCACCCTCCATTTTCCTTTTCCTCCTTCTAGAAGCTCCTCTCCTGCACTTAGGCCCAAGGCTGTGCCTGCAGTGAGGCACATGGGGACTTAGCTCGATGGGCAAACTGCGTTCTTTCATAGCCCATGGATTTTAGCCCTTCCATTGCTAAAACATATTGTTTGATACCCTGGTTTAGGGGAAAAAAAAAGTTGAGGGGCGCCTGGGTGGCTCAGTCGGTTAAGCATCTGACTCTGGCTATGATCTCACGGTTCGTGGGTTCGAGCCCCGTGTCTGGTCTGTGCTGACAGCTCAGAGCCTGGAGCCTGCTTTGGATTCTGCGTCTCCTCTCTCTGCCCCAACCCCGCTTGCACTTTGTCTCTCTCTCTCTCAAAAATAAATAAACATTAAAAATTTCTTCAGTTGAGGGGAAGAACTATCAGAGTAACGGCATTTTTTAAAGTTTCTTTTTTTACTTAATAGAAACTTGACTGGCTTTTCCATAATGAAGTCGGTTAGCCATGCTAGTTCCATTTACAGTCCCATTCGTTGGGAATTTAGGAAAGACTGGGGGGTAAAATTCTCAAACATTCAATATTTTTAGCAAACTAACAAAAGCCAAGTTATCCATACCCAGATAGAAGGCAGGGAGTCGTTAGCAGGCGGTTAAGTTCAGCACTGTCATTTTTACCAGCAGAGAGTGCTTCTCTTTGTTTCTATCTAAACATGTAGAGAGTGAGTCTCCTTGGGAGTGAACGCAAGGCTCTTCGAATCCAGACTCTCCAGCCATCGAGCAGGGCCTCTCGCCAGATTTGTGTGTCTTCAGCGAGTGTAGACACAGCCAGTTAGAGAACCGTCCAGAAAACAAGGGATGTAAATCTCAGTTGCTGTTCGGATTCCATACATTTGACGTAAACTAGAATTTAATGTTCAAGGAAGCATTCAGTTCAGGTTTTGGTCAATGAGATTCAACAACAGTTTCTTCTAGGATTGCCCCCACCAGCATTTTATTATGGAAGATTTCAGACAGACAACACAGTTTTTCCCAAGTACCCAGCCTCACCTATGTGACACAAATAGCAAGCAGGAATTCGAATCAGATGGATTCAGACACCACATTTACCTTGCGTATTTAGGTGCCTTTTAGTGAAAATGGGGTTGTTCGTGTTGTTGAAACAGACATGGCTTTCTGGCACTTTGAGCACCGCCTGCTTGAGACATGTTCTTTCCCGTCTCCTCCCACAGGTTCTGCCAGTCATCCCTCCACCCTCTGCTTTCCAGATCCCAGATTTCACAGTCACCTTTGGTGGTCCCTGTCCTTTTCTTCCCCATTCCAGCTGAGTCATTGACAGCTCTTCCTTAGGGCCAGCTCTCCCAGCCTTCTGTGCTCCACTGTCCCACTGACCCCAAATGGGCTGTTTTTTCCTGTGCCACACCCAGGCGAAGCACTTCCCGACACTAGCACATTTAATCCCCACCGCATCCCAACACCACGATCTGCAGGTGGGAGCACAGCCATGTGACCTTGTGCCCAGATTGCGGTGCTGTTCTCCCCTGCCCCCTGGAAATGCCTTGGATCCTCCCCATTTCAGGGCCGTTGTCTCCCTTGCTCTGTGCGCCTTCCTCTTCTCGCTGCCGTGCGCATTCTGTTCTCTAGACCTGCCCTGCGCAGCTGGAAGCGATCTCGCCTTAAATCGTAGCCCTGACCGCGGGTCCCGCTCCCTTGCTCACCCTCAGACGCAGCCGTGCAAGTCGTTTTCTTATCCACGTGCATGTCTTATCTCCCAAACCGGACTGCGTCCCCTCGGCTGGCTGCGTATAATCGGTGTGCTGTAGAGATGTACTGACCGATTCGTGTTCAGAGGTAACCGCTGTGGGCACGGCTCCCACGCACGCCACAGGAGTGCCGCTGACCCGACAGCGCGGGCGCTCCGTGTGCGCCCGCGCTGTGCTGCTCCAGACGTTCCAGGTGCCAGGGTCAAGATCTGTAGGGTCTTCTTACTGAATTCCCCTAAATGCAGTATATTTGGGGGCTTGGCTTCATTTCCCTTAGACCCTCCACTTGTTCTGATTGAACAGAAGCTCTTTCCTCCCGACTTTACCTGTGATGAAAGCAGCACTTTTCAGCCACCTTTCTTGAGCCTGAGAAACCGTTTCTGGAGGCGCATCCGACGGACAGCAGTGGGGGAGAAACAGTTCTTGGTGTCTGACTTCAATCTGCTTCCACGTTTTGAGCACACTTCCGCTTCAGATGTCCTAATTTCCCATCAGAGAATGACCCCTCCCCTCCGCAGTACATTCGCTCCATTTGGTTCCTCCCAGGACCGACTGGTAAAGACCTATTTTCAGTCCACCGCGGCAGTGGGGTAAAGGCTGAAGAGCGCACGCAGTGAAACTCTAAGGGATTTGCACTTTGGATAATGGTCGACTGGATCCTTCTTTCCGACGGGTCTAGCGAAGACAGCTAAAATGAACGGGTAAAATCTAAGGAAGCATCAGATGCATCAGCTCCCGTGAGATGGAATTAATTAGTGGGTTGTGGTTAATCTGCTAGTGAGCCTATTTCGCTCAATATGCACTTTCTTTTGGTTTGTTCTTGTGAGATCAAGAGATGCCTGGTATCACTTAGTATCAATTGGGGCGGGGAGGTGGTGTTATAACATCAGGCGGTGTCCGGAAGAAGGTCCGCATTGTTGAGAGGGGATACTGGGAGAGAGGATGAGTGATAGCTAGAAGCAATGGCCCTCACTTTTCAGAGGCTCGGAGCTGTTGACAGAACAAATAATCACATCCGAGAGACTTTGAAGCTCCCCACATGGTCAGCAGAAAAGGGGCCACAAGGCTCAGCCATACATGCTGGAATTAGTTCAGAAAGCAAAACGCAAGGACTTGCCTTTGAAGCCAAAGCCAATCTGAAAGCACAGAACCTCAGCCCGAGGGCCAGGCAAAAAGCACACTTTTGAAACCTGAGCTCCGGTTGCTCTGGGGGGGGGGGCAGCTGGGGGGGGGCGGTGTCTGCTCCGCCGGTGCGAGCAAACTGTCTGCTAATTTGGACCCTGCAAAAATTACATAATCCTTTCATCACAGCGGGTTACATTTTCCAAGGGCACAGCTCTGGCTTTCAACTGATGATAGGTGTGTTGTTAGGACTCGAGCACCCACGCTGGGTATGTGTTTGTTTCATTTCCAAAGTTTCATGTATTAAGTGTGTCAACAGTCTACGCTCATGCTCCCTCATGTCGGAAAATTGACTCAGGAAATCCCAAAATTAAAAATTTCCCCCCTTGGCAAACTCCCATCGCCATCGTGTGATAACGGTTTTCTGTAACCGCCAAGTATAGCGCTAGGCGTAGCGTGGGTCCAGGGGTCTGGAGCTCTGTTATCGGTGTCTGTGTTAATCCAGGCTTTCTTCCAAAGAGTTTTCAGTGCTGATTTATTACACCCCACAACACGTCCAATCTGTTCTTCCTCCCATGTTCCCTAGTCTTGCCTGACAACGACACCATTAGCTCCCTCTTCTCTTCCTTTTACTGCCCTGACCACCTGATACTCCTCCTCTGAGCCTTTTGCACCTACGCCCTCTCTGCCACTTCCCTGTCTCCCACCCCTCGCCCCGTCCCAGGGCGGGCTCATGCCATTTCTGGCTTGGAAGAGTGCCATCATCTCCATGAGCATGTTACACCTGTCTTCCAAAACTAGACTGGTTCCAGTGGATTCATTTGGTATTCCCAGTTTGTCATGTGGTCTCTTTGGAGAGACCAAGATCATCTTTCTGGCGTCATCTGTCAGGACTCCTCTCCCGTTACCCCCTCGCCATTCCCAGAGCATACCACGCGCCTGCCCACATATTTCCCTTGGTTCCAGCTGCTTCCATCATCTGCAGTACCTCCTGCCCCTTCCCCACTGATAAATCGTCCTTGTCTATCATGTGCATCTTAGACACTACCACGTGGAAAGCCCACCCTGAGCTCCAGAGATCAAGCTCATCACTCTTCACCCTCTATGTCTGGATCCCTTTGTTGCGAGCTCAATTTCAGTGTGTATTTCAGCCTGAACCAATTAGCTAACTAGGAAACAATCTAGGTAGTCAATTACATGCATGGACACAACTAGACTACAAGCCCCTTGAGCCCAGGAATGGTCTCGGGACTCAACCATAGCACCTAGCAGGGGACCGGGCCCTAAGAAGAGCTCAGTAAATGAACTGAGGGAGCAAATGATAGCCCCGTGTTGGAGGTGACAGGAAGTCACCCACTGCTGTCAGGGCAATAGAAGAATTCATTTGTCCCAAGTCCTTCAAAGGACAAGTCAAGTCAGGGACCCTATAGGTTCTGTCATCCTCAGTGGCTGGGTGATGCCACCTCTTCACAGACCTTGGTGCTAGATACTCAGGTGCCAGTTGTGATCTTATACCTGCCAGTTTGTACATATGGGTATCTGTGGTGGGAACATGGCAGACAGGTAGATGACGTCTGGGTATGTGAGACTTTCCGCTGTCCCATAGGAAAACCGTTCAAGCCACACATACAATTTTACATTTTCTAGTGTGCTCAGATTTACAAAGCAAAAAGAAGTGATACTAATTTTAATAATATATTTTATTTAGCCTGGTATATCCAAACTCTTACCATGTCAGAAGGTGACCAATACAAAATAATGGTTTTCATATTCTTGTTTTTGGTGGTAAGCCTTCAAACTCTGGTATACACTGTATACTTATGGCACATCTTAATTCAAATGCGAACTTTTCATCAGAAATACTTGGGCTGGGTTCAGATCTTATAAAATTTATTGTTGAAGAAGTAGAGTCACATATCCACATTCTTCCGTATGTGTTGAAATTTTTCCAAGAATTGAATTTAACAAACAGCTTTCCCATTTAAGTTCAAATTAATTAGGGGCACCTGGGTAGCTCAGTCGGTTGAGTGTCAGACTTTGACTCAGGGCATGATCTCACAGTTTGTAAGTTCGAGCCCCGTGTCTGGCTCTATGCTGACAGTTCAGAGCCTGGAACCTGCTTCAGATTCTGTGTCTCATTCTCTCTTTGCCTCTCCCCCACTTTGCTTTGTTTCTCTCTCTTTGTCTCTCAAAAATAAATTAAAAGTAAAAAATAAAAATAAAAAAATTTAAATTTGAACTAATTAAAAGTAAGTAAAATTCTAAAGTTGCAATCCTGGTTCACACTAGTCTCTTTTCAAATGCTCGGTAGCCACATGTGGCAAGTGGCTACCATTTCAGGGCTTGTAGCCCTAGAGTAACAAAGATTTCTAAAGATCATTTAGCTCACTCATCTGATCCTACAACCTTAGTTTTTAAAAAGAGGGAGGGTGTGGGGCGCCTTGGTGGCTCGGTCAGTTAAGCATCTGACTTTGGCTCAGGTCATGATCTTACGGTTCATGAGTTCAGGCCCCATGTCGGGCTCTGTGCTGACAGCTTGGAGCCTGGAGCCTGCTTTGGATTCTGTGTCTCTTTCTCTCTCTGTCCCTCCCCTGCTCATGTTCTTTCTCTCTCTCAAAAATAAATAAACATTAAAAAAATTTTTTTAAAGGCGACGGTATGATTGGGAGAGTTTTTAGACGAGTCCAGCCTAGCCAGCCTTGCCAGCAAGTTCTTTGTGAAATCGGAAACTGCTGCTGGCCTCGTGGGCTGCCACGAAAGGTAATGATAGGCTTCTGTTGAGGAAGCATATGAAAATCCAGGGATGAAATGACCCGTGGAATTCCCAGGCTTGTTGGCTAGGTTGGACTGTGGATTGGGGGTCTGTCTACACAGCAGTTGCACCCCACACAGCCACACTGATCTGTGCATCCTTCCGTAGTCGAGGT
The DNA here is from genome assembly GCF_006229205.1 of Suricata suricatta. Classification (NCBI taxonomy): domain Eukaryota; kingdom Metazoa; phylum Chordata; class Mammalia; order Carnivora; family Herpestidae; genus Suricata; species Suricata suricatta. The sequence goes on from NC_043717.1 coordinate 12,900,021, forward strand.
CTACACCGGCATCTGACAGTATCAATTGCATGTTTTATCATCAACAGCACTGGGGTGACATGCTTTTAGATGCTCATGGCTTTTATCAGATTTGAACATATTTGAAGTTTCAGTGCTTAACGGCTTTTGAGTGATCAAATATGTGGAAAACGTCTTTCTCAGCCAAAGAGCATATTTCCCATATCCAAAATAGTTGAATATATTTTTCCCCTTCCTGCAAGTTTCCCATTGGATGGCACCCCAGAGACCAATTTAAAGCTTGAGAAGTTTAGGGCAAAAATGTTCTGGAACAAATGAAAATGAGGTGTGTCACTTAACCCAGTATCTAGCCGCCCGCGTCTCGTGCAAAGCCGTGAAAGCGACATTGCTTACTTCTCACATGACACTGAGCTTGGGGACTGAGGTCCCCAGAACTCTGGGAGGCCGAGGTATGGCCGTGTGGCTGGCTCTGACGGGAGATTTGAGGCCTCGGGGAAACCAGAATGGCTCTAGACCCTAAGGGTTCGGGAACAGGTGCAGCCCCTTCCTCCCCTCCAGGAAGTGTGCTGTCCACAGTTGGACGAGTGCTTCAGCAGCAGTTCACTGAGCTCCGGGCTGGAAATGGCAAATTTCTCCCCAAATGAGCCTATTATCTGCTGCTGTTGGGTGCAAGGCATCCTTCAACTATGGTGGGAATTACAGCATCCATCTGTTCCCTAATGTGAAAAATGTGTGCGGGCCTCCGTGCTACTAAGCGGCATGAACTGTAGACGTCCAGATCTGCTGACACGTTTGAGTCACGGCCCTCAGAATGGCTTTTGTCAATTATTTCATTACGTATCCAAATAACCATCCTGAGGGTGGTCTGTATTTGTGATCTGTGACAGGGTGGTGCTGACACATTTCTTGCCCTTGGAACTATCTGTTTTTTTGGCTTTGTTTAGGAATCGATGATATATAAGGACTCAGTATATTTAATCATTATTACTTTTGAAGTTAGCACAGTGCCGCCAAATCCACATCATTAATTCTTGGCTTCTTCCCAACATCTCCAGTCTTTCACCTTGCTCCATGATTTTGTTCAGACAAATCAAATAATGCTTTGTGCTTAGAGAGCAACTTTTATCAGAAAATTGCAAGACCCTCTGCAAACTTTTCTTTCTCTGAGCACAAATAAATACCTTCAGAGAACCTTACATACTGAAGTGTGTTTATGTGTGCTGTGGTTTTTTTCCCCAATGGGCAAGAAAAATTATGGGTTTTTACGTGTTCACTTTGGAATATAGACATGTAATGTACAGGCTGAAATTTAGTTTGACACATTTAATAAATATCCCCTTGAATAAGTGATTAGACACAGGGTCAGGTATGCTCTTGAGAATATGGCCAAGTATTAGTTTCTTCTACTAATCTTCTATACTTGAGCACTTTCAGAGTTACATCATGGGCATTCGATGGAGAAATTATTTTCATCAATTAGTAACTGTTTCCGATTTTCCCTGGAAAAGAGAATGCTTTCACTAGATTTTATGCAGGATTAACTCACCAACTGAAAAGCATAGTCAGGTATTTAAGACTTAGCTCATGGTGTAGTTGTTAGTGGTCAGATGGTTGGATGCCTGGTTTACACAATACCACCAATCTATGTTCACTGTATTGACCCGTTCCGTACTTTAGCTCATGGTTCAGTGTGCTCGGGGCAAAGACGGTACAATGTGTTCACCTGACCCCATTTTCTTTTCTTCCCATACACACAGGTAGACAACATTTTCCCAGCATTCCTTGCATTTAGATGGAACCCTGTGACTGAGTCACAAGCAATAGTAAATAATCCACCCTTTCTCTTCCTTTGCCTGTTAGCTCGGTACAGAGTATCTGGTGGAGGGCCCCAGGCTCCTGGGGAATGGTGAGAACACAAGACAGACAGAGTCTGGTTCCCTGAATGACCGCATGGAGCAGAGCATTTCAGCTTAACTGCCATAGGTGTGACATAGCTAGAAATTGAACTTTGTTGTACAAAGCCAGCGAGATTTGGGAGTTGTCCGTTACACAAGTTAGCCTGCCCTAACTAATATTCTTATAGATGTAGCAGAGAATCAATTCTCTCCATACACACATTTTACAAATTTCAAGGAGGAATGGAATGTGCAGAACACATTGCTGGTGTTGAACAGTAGGCTGCGGAAAAGCATAACCAATGAGCCATGTGGCTCTTTGATCACCATGTCTAATTAAGCCACATGGTTACTGTGATTTTCTGGTTCGAGTCAATCTTTTATCTGGGGCAGATGCAACTCTGGACAGTCTCATGTAGTAAAAACTGATCATTTCAAGTAAGCAGCTTCCCCAGAGGGCAGAGGGGAGGGTACAGAAATCCTTATGAATTATGAAGGACTTCAGGCTTTAGCTTTGACATTATTTTTTTCCGGGAAGACTTTCCTAACCCTCAGACACGTCTGGGTGGCTTACCTCTCCTGCCTCCTACCTTATGGTCTTATCACTATGCCTGTGCTTTCATCAGACTTCTTACCCTACTGGCTGCTGTTGTCTAGCTCTTGATCTTGAGTCTCTTCCCCTATAGACCATATGTCTTAGAGGACAGTGGCCATTTTAATTTGGCTCACTGTTGCATCCTTGGCATTCAGCGTAGTGCATGGCCTATAAGTACTGTTGGCTGAGTGATAAAGGAAATGAATGACAGGGTGATTTTGGTTATCAGGCACAAGCCATAGCCTTAGGATTATTCATGAGCTGGTCCTCTGACCATTTAAGACCACTCCTGGATTGGAAAACTTAAGGGAGTAAATGGACGTTAGCTTTATCAATGATCAAAACACAAATCAGTATTAGAAACAAGAGCACGATCCATTTTCAGGTTTCATTTGATTAGTTGCTGTGAGTTTTTAAGAGCTGAAACTTAATTAATTGATGGCCCAAGCCCCTTAGTGAAAACATTCAAGAACAAATACAAGTTGCAGTTAGAGCCAAATCAGGACAGATTTATGGCCAGGGACTGAGCTTGATGTCTTGCTCTTTAATGTATTCATTTGGCAAACATTTGCTGAGCTTTCTCCACGGCGGAGGCGGGTTCTAGGTGCTGGGACCCAGTGGTACACAAGATTAGAAAAATGGCCCGGCTCTCAAGGATGCCCCAGTCAACTGGGGGACAGACCAACAATATACAAACAAGAAAACATCAGATGGAGATAACGTTCTGTGGAAAAAATTCAGATAGGTCGGTGTGATCAAAAATGCCCAGATCAAGATTTCATTGGTGGTCAGGAGGCCTCCGGGGAATGGGTTTTCCCATTACATGTAAACTGAAGCCTGAATAACAAAAGGAGCTAGCCATATAGAAATCTGGAAAGAGACCATTCTGGACAAAAGGACCTATTTTTATCAAGGCCTGAGGTGAGAGAGTAGCCTGTCAAGGAAGGGGAGAATGTCTTGAGTGGGGGAAGCAGAGCATGCATTGGGGGGGCGGGTAACTGCATGAGGCAGACGGCCCTTTGCAGAGAGCCTTGTTTTTCTGGTTTCAGGGTCTGGAAGGCAGCCTGTGAAAGGTGGGGGCCATGGGAAAGACTCAAAGCACGGGAGAGAATGGGTTTGGGGAAGAACTCGGGCTGCTCTGTGGAAAAACTGTCCCAACCGTAAGCCCCAGATGGAGGCCTGATGTGGGGGAGGAGTCAGAAGTTGTAACAGAAAGCAGCCAGTTTGGGAGTGCCATGGGAGATAGAACCTAGGGCAGTTGGAGATAGATGGAGCCTGGGTATCCGAGGGATCGCCATCCGGGGTATTTGGCTTGTTGGCAGCAGAGGTGGGGGTGCCGTCCTCTCAGAAACCCCCGGGGAGGGGCAGGTGCGCACTGGGGGCTGAGGAGTTCTGGATGTGGCAAGTCTGAGGTCCCCATGGCATTGCCGCCTAGAGGCGCGGGAGACAGGTGAGTGTGCTGCTGGGCCACAAGAAAAGAGGAGGGAGTCTGAGCACGAAGTCAGGTATTGACACAGAGGAAGGACACACGGACAGGCAGGTTGAGGTCAGACTCTGAAGCCTCACCAGTTGGTTTTATGTGACCTCTATTTTGGCTTCCTCACCCAAGATGCTGAAGAATCATTTCTGCCCCTCCTGGGTGGTCCGTGCCCATCTTGGCTTCTCCTGGTCTCCGTTTTGCTTCTCTCCATAGGCTTTTATCCTCCGAGAGCTCTCTTCCCCCTCAGAGGGTCTTCTTCCTTACTTCCTGCCTTCTCTGCAGCTCTAAGGAAGGAGGCTCCCCAAGGATGGCTCGTGCCCTCAACATTACTGATGAGTGTGCAGGCCTGGGAGGCCATCTGAGCTCTGCTGTCCTGTAGCTTTGCGGTCCCCGGCCTCCTCTTCCTCATTCACCAAACGAGGGGATTGGCCCGAGGAATATTCTGAGCTGTAACATTTTCTGATTCTCAGTTATCTCAGCCCTCAGGGTGAAGCGAGTGGCCTCTTCCCGAATTAGCAGTGGGAGCTGGTATAATAGCCATCAATGCCTGAGAGAGAATAGCTTTTGTTCTTGCGTGCAGGGCCCTGTGGGGGCTGGGTGGGCTGCAGCTGTTCAGCTTCAATTAAAAACACAGAAACCTCCCTCTTTGTTTCGGTTTCAAACCTTGACCATCTGACTGAGCACGTCTGGATTCCTGACTCTGGCATAGATGTAGGAGATCCTACTCCACAAACCCATTTCACCCCCTCCTCTGGTTTCCCAAATTCCATTTCCTGAGGGCAGGAGAGATTTCAGAGTTTTAGAGAGATGAGGAGAGAGTGTGTCTTGGTTTGGAACCACTGGTAAGCAGGCTCCAGCGCACAGCTATCCATCCGCAGCCGAGGCCTTTCTAAATGCCAACATGTGCTTGCGGGGGCTGGTATTTGAGCAAACGCTTCTGAGCGCCTTAGAGAGAAAATGGCTGTGACGACTACAGTCTGCCACATCTCTGTGCTCATCCTGAGGCAACACTGGCTCCGCTAGCAAAGGGCAGGGGTCAGGATCTCCCACACAGAATCGTGTCCTAGGACCCTGGGCAGCTGTCATCCCAGTTGAGGGTGGGACAGGCCTGTGGTGGGGTCCATCCCTGCCCGGGGGCAGGCCTACGTCAACAAGTCTCCGGGCTGCAGGGTACACTGGGCGAACCCGTAACCAGAGATGGGTTGCGATTCCACGCCACAGCAGCGGTGGCCTGGCCAGCAGGGCCCAGCGCAAGGATCCCGGCAGACCAAGGCTATGATGGGTACTGGAGTCCAGCCGCCATGAGCTTAGGGCCCCGGAATTAGCCCAGGTCTGAGAGGTCCGGAAGTCTGGAACCCTGGAGCTGGAGGCAAAGTGCATGGGAGAGTTCCACGTGAGCTCCAGTGCCAGGGCAGAGACAGACTTGGCAGTGGGCTTCTTTTATGGCCCCTGCCAAGCAGTGCTGGTTCTCCGGGCAGGAAGAAGGGGATTAACCTGAGGCAGAGACAGCCACTGCTCCCCAGTGTCCACATTTTCCTCTTCTTCTTGGGCACCCGACAGACTGCATCCCCTGCTCTTCCTTCTGGCTAATCGGGTCGGGCCCGACTCTGAAGCTCTTTGATGGGCAGGCGTCTGTGTGTGGCAGGGGTGGGAGACAGAGCCCAGGCCGGGTTAGGAGCTGTAACTTTCTCCTCATGAAGGTGGGGGTTTGGGTGCTGGGTCTTCCAATAGGTCTTTACAAAGCTCCACAGAAACCTGTGTGAACGACTAAATGCAGGCACGAGTCCTGACCGACAGGAAACTCAGGAACTGGGACCGATGGCAAAGAGAGACCTGTTGACTGGAGAATTGTCCCGGAGGCCTACTGCTGAGGTCACGTTCATATCCCATAGACGGCAGTGCCCTCCTCAAAGATCCTGGCCTCTCAGTGTCTCCTCACCGTGTCCCCCAGAGGGTCTGTCAGGAGCCCATTCCCACCTCCATGCTCTTCTTGCTCAGGTCAACATCCCCTCCGTGCTCTTCTGTGGCCACACCCGCGGCCATCACTGTCAGTGCGGTGAGCTGGGTCTCCGTCACACAGTGGCTCAAGTCCCCCTCTGTAATCATCATTTATGTCGTGGGCCTCAAACCAACTGCCTTCAGAGTCAGGCAGGAGGCTTAAATATGGGATGGAGCCAGCATAGCATGAGAGTGGCAGAGACTGAGATGTGTGTGTTCTAAGTAAATCAAGGCCCTCAGAGTGAATTAAAAAAAAAATCGTTGTGCTATCCAAGCCAAACTTAATCTACCCCAAATTGCCCACCACCAAATGAAATCTTCTAGTATTATTTATCTCTAAGGAGGACTGATGTAAAGGCAGAAGCCCTAAGCACTGTCTGAAAATTCCATTTTATTCTCTCCTATGCCTAGCAGAGCATGATATAAAAATAATAATTAATATTTGATTTGTAAACGTTTTGAGTGATGCCTAACATTGACACAGAAAAGTGCCTGAATCCTACAGACCCATGAATAATTAAGAAGCACAAACACCCCTGAACCCACCAGCCATATCAACACCTAGAATATCATCAGCCTCTTCTTCCTTCCCAAAGGCAAATCCTTGATTTCTAACACCACAGACCTGCCTTTTAACTTTATAAGAATGTAAGCGTAGAGCCTGCATTCTCCTCTCTCTGTCGTCGTCGTCGTCGTCGTCTTCTTCTTCTTCTTCTTCTTCTTCTTCTTCTTCTTCTTCTTCTTCTTCTTCTTCTTCTTCTTCAGAGAGAGAGAGCAAGCAAGCACAAGTGGGGAAGGACAGACTGGGAGGGGGAGAGAGAAAATCCCAAGTAGGCCCCACCCTGTCAGCCCAGAGACCGATGGGGGGGCTCGAACTCACAAACCGTGAGATAATGACCTGAGCCGAAACCGAGAGTCGGACACCCAACTGACTGAGCCCGCCAGGCGCCCGCTGACATCTCCTCCCCAGCGTGAAATGTGTGCGATCCACGCATGCTGCCGCCTCCAGCCATGGCTGGTTTGTTCTCGCTGGTGTTTAGCGTTCCGCGCCGAGAGCGCCAGGGCTGTCCGGCCGGCCCACCGCTCGCTGGCAGTTGGTCGTTGCTGGTGTGGGGCGCTCACTAACAGTCCTTTAGCAGGAGAGAAAGCCTCAGACAGGAGCCCAGGGACAGCTGGGGCATCTGCTGTTCTGGAAGTTGTAGATCTCGGGCCCCCTTTCCACACTGAAAAATTAGTGAGGACACCAAAGAGCCTTAGTTCATGCGACTTCTATCCATGTTTATCATAGTAGGAATTAAAACTAAGAGGTAAAAAAGTTTTACTTGGTGACTTATTTCAAAATGAACAGTGATAAATACATGCTGTACATTACATACGTCACGTTTATAAATGAGATATTTGGAGGCAACATAACTATGTTTTCCAAGACACAAATGTCGGAAGAGTGGCTTACTGGAGCACCGCTGGCTTCCCGTGTCTGCACTGTATTCTGGCTGCTCTGCTGTGACACATTTCTCGGGACAGAGGAAGAGCAAACAAGGCAAGGAGCCCCTTCCTGTCATTATGATAATTTTGACTTTACGGGTTCCCTGAAGGGCTCGCAGAGACCCACTGCCCCCAGTTAGAGACCCACTGCTCTAGAACACCATGGAAACCTCCAGTGAGCAGGCACCCCTACGCTGGCCCACTCAGCGGGTGGGGGTGTGTGCTAACTTACTCCAAATCACCAGAACTGAACTCTGTTCCTAGGTGATTAAGTTCTTCTCACCACATTATAATCCTTCCTTGTGAAAACTTCAATGTGAAATGTTTTGAGTTTGTCCACTGGAAGCCAGAGATGGCCATTAGAAACATAATATGAGTCATTTATGTAAGTTGAAATATTTAGTAGCTGTATTTAGAGTTCATAAAATTCCACAAAACTTGAAGAAAGTAGATTCACATATTCAGGTTCCTCCGATAACTGAAAGGAGTGTCAGTATTCAGATGAATTAAAATGAAGTGAAATAAAACAGTCAGCTCCTCATTCACACTAGCCGCATTTCACGGACTCGGTAGGCACATACGGCTAAGCGGCTGTCCTTGGACAGAGCGAATCCAAACTTTATCCTCTGCTTTCCTTCTCCATCCTCTCCCTTGGTTCTTCAGTGCTTAGAAGCCTGATTAGGACAGGTTAATCACTCTTATGATTCTTCTAGAAAACTGGTGCCATAGTGGCTTTCTTCAGAGGCTGGGCAGGATGTGTGACAGAAAGCTGGAAATGGGGGGACCACACTGCAGCCGCGGTTAGCAATGGCACGTTCCCTTTCGGCTTGGCGCACGGGACTTTTCTCATTGCCATTTTCTCATGCATAGAATAATCTCACATTGTCCCTGATACGGCTATGAAGCATACCACTGTCCCCGGCCATCCCTGAAATGGTCCCCTCTCTGATTGGACAGGGGAGGGTCTTAAATGGGATGACACACCAGGAAAGACTTAGACCAGGCTGCTGTGCTTGTGGGGACCAAGCCCTAGAAAGTTTGCTAGTTCGTAAGTGATGAGCTCCACAGCAGTGTCTGAAAGATAAAGCAGGTTTTCTTGCCTTTTGTCTTCCTGTCTTGATTCACAGGTATGCTTTTTAAAAGGAGAAGGAAGCAGGGGAATGAGATTCTAGGCCCAGCGCACTCAGAGTAAAGATGCAGCGCTGACGCTAGCATCAAAAGTCGAAGGCAGCAAAAGTGAGTTGACAGGTTTCAAAGGAGAGAGCCCAGGGAAGTCTGTAAAGCATTAAAGACTTTGTTCTCTTTGTGAATTGCATCATCTCCAAACCATTTCAAATTCAGGACAATGAAAAGCTACCCCGTTATATACATTAGGGGATCTCTTACTTGGACTCCCAAAATGAAAGACAAGAATTCCAAGTCTAAACCCCCGGTCCCGTCACTGCAGGGTTGTGGCTGGTCACGTGTCTCGTCCTTGTTACTGAGTGGACAAACGAGAAATGGCTTTTATCTCCTTCACGTGGTCTCTTGTGCTGAAGCTGACTGCTTAAGCGTTTAGCTGGCGTTATCACTCCGCCATATCCATTCTCCTCATGTTGGACTCATTCAGGAATCCTGCATCTGAGTACATGATGTCATTTCAAATAAATCTAAAAGGAACTGGAAAGCTGCTGGAATTTCCTTATCTGAGGTAGCCAAGCTAAATAAACTTAATTCACATCTATCAGGAGCTCAGTGAGGGCTAGCACCATTCTGGCTGACATGATTTCATGCTTGATGACATGTGGAGACTGAGGTTTTCCTGGGCTCTTTATTGACCCGGATCCTCTCAGTTTTCTGTCTCCAGGTCCCCTGCGTGGAATGTCAGAGGCGCCAGGACTGTACAATACTGCCTGGGCACAACAGGCCCTTCGTTAGAACACTCAGCTCTTAAGAGCCAGCAGTTACAAAACTCAGGAACCAACTGGGTCACCATCTTGATTATTTTTGGATTTGGGGAAGCCAAGCCTTTCCTTTAGCACCTACACTAAAGGAGTCAGAGTCCTCAAAACATGGGGGGTTGTGGGGGTGAGTTGAACCAGAGTGTTACAACTATTAGGACCTTGAGGTTATGTTATGCTGTCTTTCTGTCCCTGAATGGTCTTGTTCTTCGGATCATTTTAATGTTCTTTCCCCTTTCTCGGTAAAATGTGGTGTTGCTTTTACTAGGATCCTCGAGCAATCGTGAGTCAAATGCTAGCTGGTTCTGGAACTATAAAAAAACCCAGTGGTGATGGGTTCGCCTCCCTTCCCGTGCCCAAAGTCTCTTCCGCCTGCTGACCGATACCGCTGGCTCCACTTGGCCGCACCTTTCCGGGTTTAGCCTTCCGGCACGAGGCCCGGATTGCTATTGAAATGCACACACACCAGCAGAGGCTGACACTTAGAGCACCGTGAGGCGTTTTCACTCTGGCAAGAGGAAGGATCAACGAACGATGTGGACCGTTTTGCTCCTTTTGTGGGGTACAAACAGGAACTTGGGGGCTCTATTTGTGGCTCACCAGCTCTGGTCCCTTCTCCTAAAACATCTGCATTTGAATGAATTTATCTTTGGGCTCCCTGTGGTGATTCGGGCATGTGGTCATTTAGTTTTTTAATTTTTTCTGTGAGTATATGCGACGCACAGAATGTTACACTGATTTCAGGTACACAGCCTGGTGATTCGAAAAAACTATACATTGTGCTGCGCCCACTGCAAGCGTCGCCACCATCTGTCACCGTGCAATGCCATTACAGTGTTACCGACTGTACTCTCTGTGCTGTGTCTTTTCTTCCCACGACTTGTTCCATAACTGGAGGCCTTCCCTCCCACTCCTGTTCACCTGCTTG
>NC_043717.1:12910420-12914205 GCF_006229205.1 Suricata suricatta
GGAGCATTTAAAACAATGGCTGGCACATAGTCGGTACTCAATAAATATCTGCTGAGTGAACAGAATATTAATTTTATCGATATTATATTATTACCGTGAGGAAACTTTCATTACCCGGTGGCTTCAGAGGTAGTGGGTGGAGTGAGGAGAACCTATTAAGAATCACAACTTATGTTCCTATGTAGGGCCAGATTGCCAGGCAGACTCCACTGTTTCTCAGCGTCTGATGGAAAAGGGAAAACAACAACTAAATGTCTCAAAACAAAACAAGTGATGAAATCTGGGGTGGGACAGAGAGCGGGATTGGCATCTCACAGCGAAATGAAAGTGCTGCTCTGGAGAAGCTTCTGGAGAGGCAGTCAAGTCAGGCCTGGGTTTTCTATTTTTCTAGGTCCAGACTTTGGTGGGAAATATTAAGCTGCTTCTTGGATTTGAATGAACCACAAAGGGAAAGCATGTTGTTTGCTTTTTTCAGCACTCTTCACTCCTTCCTTCCTTCTAGGCTTCCTTCCCTGGGTCTCTCTCTGATACAAAAAACCAAAATGGTGGCCCTTCCTTGATGAGAGCAGAGGCTGAGTAGCCGCGGGGCTCTGTTGGGGGATACAGCGCTACGTAAACGGTACTTGGCTGATCTTCTGATGAAAAGCAGCTGACAGACTGGGATCTGGGGTGTGCTTTATCATTGATGCTCCCCGTTTCTTGACCACGTGGCGAGGACCACTTCAGCAGGCCCTGGCATTAAGCCTGGTGGAGGCACGACCAGCTGTGGGGCAAGGCCGCTCCAGCCAGGGCCTGCTGGGCCTCTCGTTTGCCACACAGGTGCGCATCTGTCCAGGAATCCGACAGATGGGCAGCGGGCAAGGTCAGGCAGCAATCTACGGACAAGTGGCGGTAGCTCTGAACAAATCACAGAGGCCTAGGCTGCAAATTTTCCTCCAGGGGGTGGGGACTCAGACAAACAAGGAGAAAAGGCGCTCACCCATCTTTTTCCTGAAATGCCAGAGGAATGAACCAGGTCAGTGGTGAATGTTAAATAAGCAGTTGGCCAGTCTCCAAAGGAATTTGACCTACTTAGGAGTCATCAGGAATATAAGCCAAGGGAAATTCAGTGGCCTGCATCTTCATTTGCCAAGGGAGGAGGAAGAGGATACAGATCACCAGGCAGCCCGATGCCTGGAGTCACTTATGCTATGGAGTCTATGAGCGAGCATGGCTGGAACTGAGAACGGTTCTAGAACATTGACTTTGGGCCAAGTCTTGGCACAATTTAGCATGCAAATGTTCACTCCAGCAGATGCACTGGTTATCTGGTGTGCCAGCCCAGGGGCGGTCACTGAAAGGACCGTGTCAGATTTTAAAACCCTTCTCCAAGACCCTCTATTTATCACTTGAACAAGAATCTCCATCTTACACTTTGCTTCTAAGTAACCCAACCTAAGAGAGAGTTGGGGGAGAAGAGAGTTGGAGAATAGTCCCAAACTGAGCTGCTCATCAAAATTACTTGGGCAACTTTAAAAATAGGGATTCTCATGGGTTACCTGGGTGGCTCGGTTGACTGTCCAGCTTTGGCTCAGATCATGGTCTCGTGGTTCATGGGTTCAAGCCCCACGTCAGGCTCTGTGCTGACAGCTCAGAGCCTGGAGCCTGCTTTAGATTCTGTGTCTCCCTCTCTCTCTGGCCCTCCCCCACTTGTGCTCAGTCTCTCTTAAAAATGAACATTTAAAAACAATTTTTAAAGATTCCTAGGCCCTATTTTCAGAGATTCTGATTCAGTGGGTCTAGGGCAGGACCTGAGATACTGGAATTTTCCTAAGTGGATCCTTGATAGCAGGCCTTTGACCACTCGTTCTAGCTCATCATTATTTCCTTCCTTAGATCCTTTAAGAAACATTTATTGATCAGGAACAAACCACACAATCTGTTAAAGACAATAAGAAGCCAAGATTTAGGTAAAAGGATCCCATAATTCTTGGCAAATTTCTCAAAGTCTACCATACCATGTTGTTGCTCAGAACTTTTTGAGCAAATTGTATCTTTACATTTTTGTCCTGTGTGTCCTGAAATGTAAAAAGTCTGTCTGGTTGGGAAAGGGGAGACTTTTTGAGGCACTGACTTGCCACGGAGCTTTCCAAGTCAGGATATTTGACCACACTTAGAATTTAATTACTGCTTCCCCGTCTCCATGCTCAGAAGTGTTAATGTCCGAACACTCACACTACAGCCTTTCACTAGCAGGCCTAGCTTCTCGGTATTATTGGTTGTGTGGATGATTTGGTGATTAAATTCCAAGGGAAATATTTTGTCCTGTTATCAGGGACCCTGTCCTAGGAAAACTCATGGATATGTTCTCATGAAAGGCACAATTCTGAGGAATTTTAAGCAAACTGATTAATTAAATGACTGAATGAACATGTTTGGCCTAATGTAGAATAAGGGAGTATTCTAGATTTTGTAACAATAATCATGATAATAGTGATAAGAATAGCAATAAAACATGATTGCTTAGAGTTGCATGCATACTATGTCTAAGGCCCAGGACTAATGACTTGCTCTGTATTATCTTATTTAATCCTCCTAGCAACTCTTTGGGGTAAATATATCCATTGGGGATTAACAAAGGCTTCAAAAAAAAAAAACTTTTGGGGCACTGCCCTGGTGGCTCAGTTAAGTGTCTGACTCTTGATTTCAGCTCAGGTCTTGATCTTGACCTGAGATCTCCACGGTTCGTGGGTTCAAGCCCTGCACTGGGCTCTGCTGTCAGTGCAGAACCTGCTTGGGATTCTCTCTCTCTCTGCCCCCTCACGCTCATGCGTGCCTTCTCTCTCTCTCTTTCTTTCTCTCAAAATAAATTTTTAAAAAAAGGTAAAACTTTATTTCTCTCCTATGTAGAAGAAATCCAGGGCTGGTATGGAGATTCAGCGGTAAGAAGGGACCAAGTCTCCTTCCAGCTCCTGGTTCTATATTAGATTGTGGCCCTCGTCTTGGCACTCCAAGATGGCTACTGGGGCTCCAGTCTTCACAACATTGGCCCAAGCAGGAGGATGAAAGAAGCTTGACTTTTGTCTTCCAAAGAGACTTTCTAGAAATCCTAGACCACAACTGCCTTTATCTCAATGGCCAGAGAGCAGCCCCTAGCTACAAGGGAGACCTGGATATGTACCCTTCTGGTTGTATGCCACTGGACACAGTTTAAAAAAATTGAGGTGTTGTCAATATGAGAGAAGGCGAACCTGGAAGGTTTGGTAGGAAATTAACAGTTTCTGCCATAGTAGGGAATATTCTCATTCCTAATTTGGAGATAAGGGAACTGAAGCACGGAGAAACCACGTGACTGGGCTGTGCTCATGCAACCTCAGGCGGTAGCGCCATGGTGGGACCCACATCTCTGACTTAAGTGTCCTTCTCTGAACTGCTATTCCCTCCTGCCCATTTTTGAAATTTTGTGGAGCAGTTATGTTTCCCTAGAGGTGCGTTTGTTCATTTCCTGTTTTCTTCGTGGTGTGCCTTTACCCTCTTCTTTGCATAAATCCTAGCCATGCTTCACAGCTCGGCTCCGGCACCCCGGAGAGCCTCTCCCTGCACCCCCAGCTGCTTTCTTCATTCAGTGAACATTTAGTGACCAGCTACTATGTACCAGGCGCTGATCTAGGCCCTTGGACTTCATCAGTGGTCAAGACAAAGACTCTTTCCAGCTTAATAGCTGTGTAATCTTGCTTAAGTCCCTTAAGCTTTCTGAGCCTTGGTTTCTCATCTGTAAAATGGAAATGATAAAACTTAATGCACAG